>NW_024582061.1:12744742-12776080 GCF_017639235.1 Corvus kubaryi | reverse complement strand
GGGGGGGGCCGCTCCGGCGCCGGCCCCCGCCGCGGCTGGGCGCTGCTGCTGAGCGCCGCGGCGGTCCTGGTCGCCGCGCTGCCCGCCGGCTGGTACGTGCTGCAACTGCAGGAGGAGGTCGGGCGGAGCGCCCGGGAGGTGGAGGCCTCCGGCCGGCAGCGACAGGAGCTGGCCGCCACCCTGGACACCGTGGTGCAGAAGGTAGCGCGGGCGGGAGGGCGGGCTGGGGACCGTCGGGGCGCTCGGTGGTGCTCGGCGGGGCGGGGGGCAGCAGCCGCCCGAGCAGGGGCGCGGACACGGACGTTCGCCCCTTAAATAAGGAGCTGTGCAGCTGTCCCGCCTGGCTTGCGGGAAAGCGAACGTGTCCCGTTGCCTTCCCCTCCTCTTCCGTGCTCCCTCAAAGATGCTTTCATGGCATTAGAGGGGCAGATGGAGTCAGGGCCGCGGTATTCCCCATGCCTGCAAACGTGGCCCCAGAGCAGCGAGAAATCCCTGCCAGGCAGCGTAGAGCTGGGCGGGACGGGGCGGGACGAGACCCCGCGGCGGTGGCCGCAGCCCCCAGCTCGCTTTTCCAGGGCCTGTGCCTGAAGCCATTTTATGGAATGCAGCCCGCACGCTGCATTACGTGTTGGCAGCGATGCAGACCTGCCGTTCCGAAGGAGCCTGCTGCCCGTAATTCCGTACCTTCGAGGCCCGCAAATCACTTAACCTAGCGGGGCGGACGAGCTGCTCGTCGCTCCCTGTTGAGTGGGCAGGTGTGCACGCCAAGGGACACGGGGTGGCAGCGCTGTCAAAATGGGGCAGGATCCTGCCTCAGCGTCCCCACACTCTAGAAAACAAAACCCATGTCAGCTTCACCGAACAACAGAGCCTGTGCCAGCAACACTGCTGCTGTACCCTGCCTCCCACGTTCCTGCTGCAGTCTCTGGCCAAGGGAGTGAGACTCGCAGTGTCCAAGGCAGTCCAGGACCATGGAAAAGCTGTGAAGTTGTTGGCATACGTCTGTGGCTCAAGTGAAGTGAAATAAATGCTTGTTTCTCTAATTTTTTTCAGTTAGGCCCTTATTAGCCTCCTAGCTATAGTTTCACAAATAGCACTGTCCACTTGGATACGTCCTGGGGTGCCTAAACCTTTAAAAATGGCCTCTGTGATTGCATATCATCAACATACAATTAAGCTAATTTCCTGGGAGTAGGTAAATTGGTTGGAAGACAGTATGTAAAGTTATGACTGAGTCAGATCAAGAAATAGGAAGTTCCTGTCTCAACTTGACTGCTTTCTGCATGGCAGACCATTCAGATTCTCTGTATTCCCCGCGAGCTTGGGCCTGGGCTGGCAGTGAGGGGACAGGCACTGGCAAAGATCTTCTGGCTGTTCAGTGTTGCTTCCAGAAACACAGTGGCCTGCACATGTGGAGATTATATCGTCAGTCTTGGCGTTTCCTGTCCCATAGAGCAAGAAGGAAAAGGAAAATTCACATCAGCAGGGGACAAGAGTTTTAAACGTCAGGGCTGTAGGGCTGTTTCTGAAGCTAATTTTAAATCCTGGGGGTTTTCCTCACTGATGACAGGAGAGTGATTTGAACTAGCAAAGGTTGTTAGTTTTTACTGATTTTTAAGCCATTTTTATAGACTGTAAGAAGGAAGAAATTGCAATGGCAAGATGTAAAACTACAATCCACAAGTATAGAACTCAGATGTACATGAAATGTATAAACCCTTTCAGTCAAAGGAATGGGTACAATTTGCTGCCTCCCATCTCCATGTCATTGCAGAAAATCATGCGTTACATATTCTAGGAGAGGAGTATATAACAGAAGTTTATAAATAGTTGGTTTCAAAGACAACTGAAACTTACTTGCCTGTGTATAGCTGGTGGCTGCAAGAATTAAAGGTGGAGGAAAGAGATCACAGGGTTTCGATGTAACCCTTGAAAGCGTCAGCTGCTGTGGTTTGGTGACACAGGAATGTACTTGAGGGAGAAGAGAGCAGGCTGTATTTCATTGCTTTACAAAGGTGTAGGATCCTGCGTTGTTCTTGCAGAGCGCCATCAGTGCAGGCTCCTGTTGTGTGACTTTGCCCTTCGTCTTTGACTGCAGAGAGCTCCTGTCAAGAGTAAGCATTATATAAACTCATCTTCTTTACACATCGAGGAGAAGGGAAATGATGTGAAAGTTCAGTCTTTAACATAGCACCATTCTCAGGCCAAGGTCATTTGGTGTTTAAACGCAAGATAGTATGACCAGTTAGAGAAAACAGTAGTCATTGGCTGAAGATACATTTTTATGTACTATTTGTGATGTTAAATCTTCCAAGGGCTACGGCTTCAAATCTTACCAGCCACGTATGCCAAAAAGGCAAAGTCCCATGTAGGTCCACACACAAACCAACTGCTTTGAAGCTGTGAGTTTTTCCCCCTCTTGTGCAAAGGTATTGCTTTGAGCCCTGGTGGCTCTTGGTTAGGACAAATCAGATTAGAAGCTGGTATAATTTGAAGACCTCAGTCCTTTTTATTATATCAGAGCTCTCTGTCTTCACGTGGCTGGCACACATGGGGAATAGCTTCAACTTACACCATGAGCATTGCCTGAATGCAGTGGAGGAGCAGGTATAAAGTACTTCCACTGTGTGAGGGGGAGGATCCATCTGTCAGTCATATAGTCGCAGAGATCCAGCCCTCTGGAGAGTTTTGGCTGTTTCTGATTTCTTAGACTAAGAAGATAGTTACTTGCAAATATGAATTTGGTGATTTGGTTGAAATGTGTCACTGTAATAGGAAGGGGAGGAGAACTTTCCTGTGTTATCCTGTTAGATTCCTGACCTCCATTTATAGTGGTACAGAAAAAGCTTTCTGCTCTCTGTGGAAACAATCAGAATGAATGACAGCTAAGATGTAATGAAAATGAGTTTGGTAAGTCAGTCTAATGACTGGTGCCCAGCTGCAATGTGTTTGGCAGTATTACCTTCTCCACCCCTTCCCCTTAGCTCATTTCTAATTTCCTATGGGAGCACTAGAGAATACAGGTATAGGGAATGTAAAGTCATTAGAAACCTTTTTGCTGAAGAGAGGGAAAAGAAGTTGTCTTTATAAGTATTCTTCAGACTGCAGGGATCTGTTGGAGCAAGGGCAAGTCTCATGGCCAAACTCTACGATCCTTACACAGTGTAGACTTTCATGAAAACTAAGGAGGATTTGGCCAGGGATTTGCAAAAATATATAGAAATAACTTAATTTCTAATTAGAACGTCTGTTAGGTCTTTTGAAAATAAGTTTTAGGTTCAGAGTCAGTCAGGAAACTGCTGGAGCCTGCTTCAGTTGAAAAAAAAGCAGCTCTGTTTATTTCTTTCTAAAACCATATAAAATATGCTTCATTCTATTTATAAAATAAAACCACCCCTCCAGCTGTGTATCTAATCAGTAAACATGGCAGCCCATGTGGCATGGCTGATTAATATACCCCTCTGATACAGGGAGTAGTGTGAGGCAAGGCAACATGCATTACTCAGCACTTGCCATCCTGCCAAAGCCTTGAGGTATTTTCTGTGTGATGGATTCCTCTTGCAGTCAGTGGGAGTTCTTACATTGCTTTACAAAGTTTAAGAAAGTATAACCCACACATGCACAAAAAGATTTCTCCACAGTCTTAAGACAGATACTCTGCTTGGCTTCAAAATTAAGTAATGTGTGCTTCCCTGGCCTGGATCTTACCTTTAAATGTGAGAGCAGATGAACATGGTAGCCCCTCACCCCTTGACCTTTTCCCTCTGGCTGCTACTAAAACCAGTTGTAAAGAGAGTTTTTCTAATTGGGAAGTTTCATAGCGTACCTGATGCAGTAGTAGGAACTTTCTGTTAACCTGAGCTAGATGCAAGGCAGGCCCTTGGCAGCTGCTGTGCTTTTGTTCTCTCTGTGTACATGCATGCACCCTGCTCACTGTGAGCATGTGGGTGTATGCAGGAGTGGGAAAAACAAGCTGCTAACTATTTAGAACATTAAACACTTTCTAATTCTTTCTAGTCTTAAAAAATAGTTAACAAAAAAAAATCTCGTGTTTCCGTTGGTGTCTAGGAGCAGCAAAATGTCATGATTACTACTCCCATTCTTCAGCCCATCCCAGCTCTCTTGTCCCCTGAGTTTTTTCTGTCCCTCTTTCTTGTCTACCACTAAACTTCTTTTTCATGGTCAGGAATTGGTCTTTGGTATTCTTCCTGATAAAATCTAATCCCAGCTTTTCTGTATTCAGAAGCTGATGGTAGATGTTCTTTTGGTTGGTTTCTTTTTGCCCCCTCCCTTTTCTCCCTTATGGACTTGTGGTCTTTAGAACCAGGAATCATATAGAGGAGGGGTGGTTCAGGGGTCTGCATGCAGACTCTGGAGACCTGGGTTCCTTTTTCACTGCCACAGCTTTCCTGGATCATCAGTGGCAAGTCAGTGAGGCCAAGGACTCTTTTAACAGAAGGTGTATGTACCATAGAGCTGTAAGGCTCTAGATGCTGGGGTTTTTGTGCCTCCCATAACTGTGTGCCACAGGGTCACTTCAGGTATGGGGCATGAAGGATTGCAAGGTAATAATTTCGTTTGGTGACAAGGGCTATAAGGATCTTGGACAAAAAGGGTGAAATTACTGGTATTAACCATGTGTATTTCTGGCCTAGGTACGTTCTCTTCAAACCACATTTGGAGAATTTGAATCCATGATGAAAATTGTTCAGCAGAAGCAGGAGGTTAGCGAGAAGGCTGTTAAACAAGGGGAGAGTGAAATAAACCGGATCAGTGAAGTGCTTCAGAAGCTGCAAAATGAAATTTTGAAAGACTTGTCTGACGGCATTCACATGGTGAAGGATGCAAGGGAACGAGACTTCACATCTCTGGAAAACACAGTGGAAGAGAGACTAACAGAGCTAACCAAGTCTATAAATGATAACATTGCTGTATTCACTGAAGTCCAGCAAAGGAGCCAAGATGAAATCAACAATATGAAAGCAAAAGTTGGTTCACTAGAACAGGCCGATGTATATAAACATGAAATTAAGGTGCTAAAAGATGCTTTTGATGAGATGCAAGCATCCATGGAAAAGAAAGAAAAGGACATAGAAACCTTGAAGAGTACAATAGACTCCATGGAGTCTGATGTGTACACTGAAGTGAAAGAGTTAGTCAACCTCAAACAAGAACATGAGAAGTTCAAAGAGGCTGCGGACACTGAACACCTTTCATTAAAAGCTTTACAAGAGAAAGTTCTGAGAGCTGAGGATTCTATTATGCAGCTCCCTAGTGACATTAAAAGACTTGATGAAGATTTACTGCAACTTAAAGCCAACCTCAACAAATGGGAAGAGAATGAACTCTTCAGAAAAGCATTAGAAACTTTTGGGAAGAACAGTGAAGGATTGGAGTCTCGATTTAGGCACATAGAAGACAGCCTAGAGTCTCTAATATCTGCTGCTGCTGAAAACAGTGAAAAGTTGGAATCTTTCCTTTCTAAAGAGGCGGCGTATGAGAAGAAGCTCAATACCCTAGAACAAAGCATTACTGCTCTTCAGGGACTCTCAGATACAGACATAACTTCAGTCACAGATGTTCTGAAAAATCTTGGTGAAGCACAGACTTCGCTGTACAACGACATGGAAAACTTAAGGAGAAGCATCAGTGACTTGCCATCGTCTGGTGCTCTCCAGGATGTCCAGAAGCAAATTAGTACTTTGTTGGATCAAGGAAATCTTCAGGCAGGTCAAGCACATTCTCAAGGCTACCTTGAAAAATTTTCATCTATGGAAGGCTCTGTAGATGAACTGAGATCTTCTGTTAGCCAGGTTGATTCCGATTTGAAAATGATAAGAACTGCAGTGGATAGTTTAGTGGACTACTCAGTGAAAATTGAAAATAATGAGAACAGCTTGGAGTCTGTGAAGAGCTCAATAGATGACCTGAGGAATGATCTGGAAAGGTTGTTTGTGAAAGTAGAAAAAATACATGAAAAAGTTTAGGCAGTGGTACTCCTTGGGCAAATAATGGGTTAAGGAGAATAGCTTTTGTATGCCCTGTTTTTTACTCTTTTTAAAAGCAATTTGATACCTCCAAAGAGAACAGAGACAGTTCTGCTTATTTCCTTTATTTCTTTTCTGTGTAGTGTTTTTGGAGTTTTTGTTGTTTGGTTTTTTCTTTCCCCTAAATTTTGTTTTAAGAAAACATGAGCTTAGTTGGGGGTTGAGTTTCTTAAGGGCTCATCTTCTCTATGAAGTTGTACCACTGTAAGTGTAGTGGTGTAACTAAGGCACTACCGCCTCGTTAGCATGGGCACATATTTAATGGCATGAAGGTGTTTCACACTGACACTAGATACCCCACACGGAAGGGCTACAGCTGTTCTGGTACCCAAAGCATACTGCCGCGCTCACTGAGGATTTTACCGGTATGTTTTAGTTTAAGAAACAAATGAGTGAAACTACACTCTATCTTAAGCTCTTCACTGTGGTGAACTTAAGAGTGGAGCAGGTGTGGAGCACCTCATCTGTTTCTGCAGTTTGGGACTCAGATGTGTGGTCGATTTAGTAAGGGTCAGCTGAGCTGTAGTGTGTTTCTGTGAGATCTTAATCTGTACCAAGGAACTAGCAAGGTCTGAGGTAAGTGGCACTGCCTGGGGCTAAGGCCTAAGAGGTGTTCCACTACGCGGCTGGAGGGATTCATTCTTTGTGATCACTGGCTTCTTTGCCAGCATCTTCAGCTGCTGGTGTAGAAGATCGGTGTTTAAAAGGGACATCTGAAGGATGGGATTAATTTCAAGAGGGTAAAGTAATATTTTTGTCATAGTTTTAGATTGTTTATGCGATTAGGCTGTGTCTTTCTTGGAAAGATCTAATTTGGTCTTTGGATTTTTCTGTAAAAATGATCACAAATTTGAGGAGAGAGAAAGACCAAAATTGCACCTTTGTTGTGTTCCATATATAACAAGCATGCTAACAACAGCAATAATACGCTCCAAAACACACAAGAGGGAAAATCACCATGAAATCAGCAGAATTGCTTCTATGGCATATACATTTCCAAGTTTTCACACAGCTGACAGTGACCTGAACTTTTGTTATGTATTCAGGACTTGGTGCCTGATTCTTGTCCTATTTTTGTCACCAGGTGTCTGGCTGGGGCATTGGTAGCAAAGGATCCTTCTAGGAGACCCGCTCTAGGAGAGTGGGGAAAAAGTGTCATGATTCTGTAGATGGTCTTTTAAAAACCACTTTCTCGTGGAGCTTCTTTGGTTTTCTGTCTTTTTGGAAAGGATTTCTAATATCCCTCCTTTTCAAGTTTACTTTTGAACTTTATCCAAATAATTGGTAAAGAAGTCTGCACATGGATACCTTGGAAATAGGCCATGTGCATCATCCCCACCTCAGCCTGGACCAGACAGATCCTTGACTGTGTTAGATGAAAAATTCCTAGAAATAGCATCTCCCAGAAATGGGAACAGCACAGGTGAAAAGGAGTTCTCCTAGGTAAATAAGACACTGAACCATATCCAGTGTTGTTCCCACTGTAAACAAGAAAATTGCTGACAAAGAGGGAGCCATGGCATTAAGGCAACTGTTGTCACTGTTGGAACTGCACTGTTCTTTGTTGACTTCTCAAGTTCTTGAACAATGTTGTTTAGGTTACTGTGAAATGAACTGTATGGCTTATTTGCAGTATTTTTAATACATAATAAACATTTGGAATATTCTTTGCACCTTTTTTTTTGATTGCTGCTTGCTTATTGTTGTGTTTCCCAGGGTTCTTCCAGTGGGGTACAGGGAAGGGCTTGGAGAAGCGCCAGATGTGCTGCAGCCCTGTACTTGTTCTCAGCTTCCATGGGGGAATGTGGAGGCACTCTTGCCTGCTGTGGTTACAAGCCAAGTCTTGGAAGCAGGGTTTGAGTCACATCAAGGTGTTGCTGTTGAACAGTGGGCTCAGAAGCCCGAGATGGTGATCGTGAGGTGTGACATACTTGATCTGTGCCATGAGTGAGTTCTGTAGCAGACACTGCCAGCAAGGCCTCAGTAAGACTGCCTCAATGCCCAAAGCTTGTAGAGCAGAAAAAATGTGCAGAAAGAACCTGTGTAATATTTCCACGGTGGCTGCTCCTTTTGCTTAACCTGGAATGCTGGACCATCAACTGATAGCATTCTCATGACGGATAGGTGCCTTTCAAGAGTTTGGGAAAGGGTAATTTCAGGAGTATAGGCATCATCATATCCTGGCAATTCTTGAGGCTAAAGTCGCAGAAATAGGTAAAAACTCTTTAATTAAACTACGTGTGCTTGCCAAAGCAGGTGAGCACCCAAGCCCTTCTATCTAAAGATGCTTGATATAACCTATTGGCAGCAAGTTGGCTGACAGCATGCAGTGACTTCATAGTAGCTGCGTGATGCTGGAACTTAGGCTATAAAGCCAGCAGTGCAGCTGGGCTGTATTTGATCTCAAAGATTAAACAAAGAATTACTAATTACACTTCTAGTAACTGAATTTTTATGGCAAGCTATTGAAATTATTTATTTCACTAAATGAGAATAGTAATTCTCTGTAAATAATAGCATGTCTGGAGGCAGGCACAAGAGACAAGGATCCCTTGGCAGGCCTGTGGCTCAGCTTTTATGTCTGGTTTGACATTTTCATCCAATACAAACATTTCCTAATTTCCTTCAACTTTGTAATAAAGCAACAGAGAAGGTCTTAGACAGACTGCGTTGCCAGTGTTCCACTAGTGGTAGTTCATCAGTAACATGCTGTTACAGTAACAAATTTCAACATAAATTGTCTACCTGATTGATGAGGTACTGATCGGGTCTGTTCATTAACACTTGCCTTCATTTTCAGCTCTCATAAATGGAGAAGCCATTACACTGAGGCACTGGGGACTTGATCACTCTTGAAAGGACTTGCCCAAATAGCTGCACTGGTAAATGTGATGGAGATAAATCTTGGGTTGCTGCAGAGACTTCTCCCCGTGGGAATTCAACCACTGTCTCGAGCTAAATTACCGAGAAGGGCATCTGGTGGTCTCAATGTGTGTGTTGGAAGTTTCATTAAAGCATGGGTTAGTGATTTAGTGTTTTTACTGCCTTTTTTGACATAGCTCAGCTGGTACTGTAAACAGCTGCAGAGAAGTGAAATGAAAAGACGGGAAAAAAGTCTGTCTGAGAGGTACAAACACCGAAGCAGCCAAAAAACACCCAGCGCGGACCTTCCACTTATCTGGGCACTGTCAAGGGTGCTCTCTGTCCAGTTTAGAGAAATGCAGGAAAGGAGTGGCTGGGCTGGAGCCACTCTCGAAGACAGCAATGGCGATGATGGGAGGTGAGATGTTCCAGGAGAAGAGGCTGAACAAACGGGCCTGTGCAGACACGGACAAGGGGGAGGAGGATGGAAGCGGAGATCGAGCCCTCTCCGCTCCCGAGGCTGAGGGCGCGGCGCGGGGCGGTGGCGGCGGGCGCCCCCCGGTGGCGGCGGCGCGGCGGCGCGGCCCGGGCTCTGCGCCCGTCCGTCCGTCCGTCTGTCCGTCCGTCCGTCCGTCTGTCCGTCTGTCCGTCTGTCCGTCTGTCCGTCTGTCCGGGCCGCTGGAATTCCCTCCCGGGGCAGGGGCCGAGAACATGCCCGGCCTGGCGCACCCAGCTGGCAAAGGCCAGGCGCCAGGTGCCCCCGCCTCCCCTTCCCAGGTCCCGCCGTGACACCGGCCCGTGTGCCCTGTTTAATGCTCTCCTGCGCTACCACTGCCCCGAAAAATCCTTCATCGGCTGCGGGGCTGATTCTACAAGCAACTGCCACTTAACCTGCCCACTTCGGCCATTTGGCTAATAACGGCCCTGGCCCATTTGTCGTGTCATCACCTGCTTGGTTTATACGTGTTTATGGAGGGGGAAGCTGTGGCTCTTTTGGGTTTTAATATCAGCTCAATGTGATACTTAGCACTGTGAGATGCTAATCCCTGTTGCTCCTCTGAGTACTCGTACATTACTGCCACCCTGGCCTTCCTGCATGCACTTTAGTCACTGTCATCCTCCGCCAGCCAAGAACAGATATTCACCAATGTCAGACATGCTGGTTCAGAATATTTACACTCAGTACTTTTTGAACACCTATTTGTAAATCCTGGCATGAGGTCAAACACCAAAAAAAGTGATTCTCTTGGCAAGAACCTACTTAGTCTAACACTGACCAGGGATGCTCAAAGGGCAATTCTGCCTTGGACACCAAAGCAAGAAATTTATTTTCTGCTTGCTCACATAGCAAAACCTCTCCAGAGTCTCTAGTATACTATCCATTGCAAGTTCCCAATATAATGTAATTTGTCCAGAGTCAATGCTTGTTCATGCACTCGGAAAGTGAAAGAACTTGGAAATCTCTTTATGTGAGCAGAGCTCGGTAATTCCTGCATTTATAATGCAAATACTAAACCCCAGAGCTATTCAGAGGTAATACAGCATCACAGTTGTAGCTTGCTAGACCTCAGACAAAGAGATGCTTTTTTTTGCTAATGGAGCAGGTGTTCCCTTGGCTGCCATGGATTTGCAAATAGTACATCTCAAAATCTATTCCAAGATGATGCTACTAGATGCTGTGCTTAGCATCAAGGGGACAAATCTTTTCTCAAAAGACAAATCTTAAAGTGATTCCAATTGCACTGCAAGAGGAATAAAAGCCAAAGAACCAATTTCTCATTTTACTGCGCATCCTGTTTAGAAAAAAAAATACTTTGAGGAAACAGTTACTACACAGTTAACTCCTGTGCCTCACCCTGGTGTGCATTCGCAATTCTAGAGGAAGAAGCTAGTTCAAATAAGGGTGGCTTTGTTCCACTCGGAAAGACTTTCCTTTGGCACTCTCTAGATGTAAATATGTCAAATTCCAGTGGATAATCCTTTCCTGTCAAGACTGCTTAGGTTGGGGTTGGGATGGAATCCTAGAGTTATGAGTAAGGATGGAAAACATAACAAGTGGAGAAAGAATCAGGGTTACCTTAAAACTTTTGAATTTTTTTATTGCTCTGACTTTCAAAGTTCTGATAATTTTTTCTTTTTCCCTTGTAACTCCCTTTTCACCAAACTTCTCAACTGTATATACATAGCAGGGGGATACAGAATATTATGCTTAGATTTTAATTGATTTACAAGTAAAAATTTAAGTCACAAACAAAACCAAACCTTAAGATGAGAGCTACTGAAGAGCTACTTGTTTAGAGAGAGCACTGCAGGTGACACGATCTAAACATAGGAATTGACATCCTTGTCAGTGGCAGGTAAAACCAAAACTTTGCAGTTCCCAGAGTGTGTTTGAATAGTTCACACTTCGGTGTCACTCAGGCCAAAAATCCTTACTGACAAGTAGTTCCCTGCCCTGGAAACTCAAAATGCTCTTCCAAGGGAGTGAGATCCAAGCTGCAAGGTGGCATGCCTGTGAACCGGAGACCTGGGAAGGGCAGCAGACTACCTCTAGTCTGCTCAGCCTGGGAAGCTTTTCTTGGACAGCCTCTGCTGAGTGTGCGAAGTCTGTAAATTGAAACACTATGGTCAAAAGAAAATTTCCACCCAGATGGGAAACTTATACAGAGTGACAAGGGACCTGATCCAGATCCCACTCAAGTCAGTAGCTACACGCCCCTTTTCTTTCCCTACAATATCAAGGCCAAAGCACTTCACCCAAAGTCACATAGATAATGTGTAATATACCCAATAATTTCCAACACCTCAAGTTCAAAAAATCCTCTCCTTTCCCCTGAGTGCATCAGAGTTGCTTACCAGAATACCTAATAGCTAACAAATCTTCCCATCCTGAGCGAGGCTTTCCTTTTTCAAGATCCTTTCTCAGGGTCTGGACACAGCAGCATAAGAACATTATCAGAGGAGGTAGTATTGGCTCATATGGTTTATGGATTAAAAAAATATGGTTTGTGGTGTTGGGGAAGCAGGCTGAGCCTCAGGGTGTGTTTATTAGCTATTTCTGTTCAAAAGATTAACAAGGTAGATAGCCCAGTGCTCACCATTAGGCTTTTCACTGAGGGACAGCCCTCTCCATGCTGTTGTTTCCAGCTGCTTGAAGTTTCAGGCAGAGCAGCTACCTGGTACATGTTCAGCTGATGCCTTCAGAGATGCCATCACAGCCCTCAGAGCTGGAAACAAAAGGGACATTGATCTGAATGTGTGCCCTGAGTGAATGAAGCTGTTGTTATTCCTGTATCATGCGTATAACACCAGTGTCCAGAGGTTTGAACAGGTGCTGGATGAGAAAATTTATGTAGGCACCTGTCAGCCGGAATGCTCTGGGCACCAAACCACTCTCCCAAGGGCATATTTTTTAGGATTAAATGTGGGCTTCAAGCACCCCATTCTGATAATTTTTGCCTCATCCCCATACCAGATTTTTAACATCATACATTCACATCTGAAGATGGTATTGGTCTTAGCACATCCATTGAGGATTCCACATTCTTAGGGTGGTTGGAAAAAACCTCTCGGTTCTGGCTGATGTGTTTAGCATTTAAAAATAAGATATGCAACAAAAAGAGCAGCTTTTCCATTCAGAAAGAAGATATTTGTATTGCTAAAAATAGCCCTACTAAGCTTTTGTGACCTTGAGATTGATAGAAGGATAATTAAGGTTTGCCAGAGTCTGAATCCTTACATATAATTAACTGAGGTGATAATAACCTCTTAGAGTCATGCAAAATACCTCTGTAGTTGAATGCATTCAGTGATCAAACTGCATTACAGCATCCCAAAAGAATGTCACAGCCTCCCAGTGACTGCAGTTTGGGGACACTACTGGAAAAAGCCCTGTACCTCCTCCCTAAGTCACTGTGGTTTTAAAGCCACAGCAGCTGTAGAGACAGCAGGCTGACTTCTCATGGCCTCCTTTGGGTTCAGAAGAACCTCTTTGATTAAGTCAGGCTGGGAGACATTGTAGATCTTTCAGAGTGTATTATCACACAAGCACATTTGGGTTAGCCGGTAACAACATGGGGAAAAACTTAGCTGTGGAGCTGTAGGAAGTGAGGGTGCAGGCTACAGTTCTCCTTTGTGTCCCTGCTCCTTCCATCCACTGTATGGACACCAGACCCCCTGCCCAAAGGAGCTGATCAACCTAAGAACAGAGAAGGACAGAGATGAGGTGTGCCAAAGCAGTGAGGCACACAGCAGAGACAGCCACCAGCCCACGTGGCTGGTGGCAACCACAGCACCCATGACATTTTTATAATCCTAACTTTCAGGTGTTTCTGCATCCTCTCCTGTCTCTTGTAGGATCACATCTTTCATGTGATATGGTCCAAGGCGTACGGACATAGATAGATCCTCCTCTGTTGATTTCTATGGTCATTGGAGTAGTGTGTGTGGGACAGGGAGAGGGGTAGGTGAAGAAGTACCAATTAGAATAGATACCTGCTGCTTTCCAGCCTTCAGCCCCATGATATATTTCCCAGTGTTTGGGGAGCTTTCTTAGCTTATAAACCTTCCCAAGGCAAAGAATCTTCTATTTCTTCTCTCCATTCTTTTAGTATGGGTAAGGAATACTCATAATGAAGCTGGCAATAGATAGTGGTGTTATTTGTTGCATATAACCCTTAAAAATAGTTTTTGGTTCAGGTCAAGGAGTAAGATCAAGGACTTTAAGCATTGTGACCAGAAGTGCTGGTAGCTCCATAAATGCAAGACAGAAATCACATGTTTGGACTGCATAGAGTTAGTGTATTTTCACCAAGGTCCACAGGAACCGCCAAGGGTAGGGTGAGGGGTTGCATTCTCATCTGGTTCAGGGGATCACTACTCACATGTAATCTTGCTGTTGTTGTGGATCATCTGCAAGTACTTTTGGCAGAGAATTACATGTCTCACATGACATCTTAGGGACCTGCCCCTTGCAGCACACGTGCTGACTCTCCGCTTATTGTGGCTCATGAGCCAGGTCTGCCCCAAACCTCAAACAGTTGGAGTAAAGGCTGAATCTATCCAAGAGCCTTACTACTTTGTCCTTTGTTCAGATCCTAATTTGCTTTCACTTGCCTTCACAAAGCTCTGCAGTTTCCTCAGGTTTAATACTTCACATTCATTAGAACTGGTATGATTTACTACTTTACCTATAAAATTAATTAAACAGAGCTTCTGTTTCAAATGGTTGCACAGAGCTAAATCCCTGTTTATAAAAGTATGTGAACTATAAAAAGAAGCACATCTATTAAAAAGAGGGTTTGGAGTGCTGTTTATTGTTCCTTTCAATTTTTTTTCATGTAACCTTAACAAAAAGTTCTCCTGCTCCTGAAGAGCAATGAAATAAATCTAAGTTCTTACAGACTTCGCAGCACAACCCACATTCAAGGACTAGGTGTGCTTTCTTTCACAGGCAGAAGAGAACTGAGAAAGGATGTACTGTAGCAAGTGAAGTTCAGTGTTAGCACTTTTGCCTGAACTATTTAGAGGCAGCCCTGATTTCGACATTTCCTGGACAAAATCTGGAGATAAATTTATATTGGGATGATGGCTGAGTCTAGAGATCAGCACTTGATTCCTGCAGAAAGGAATCAAGAGCACAACATGGAAATGTCCATCCCCAGGTGAATCCTGCTCACCTCAGTACTGCTGCCTGCAAAAGGGAAGAGAGTTTTGGAGGGTGCAGCTGTACTGTAACTTGAGTGTGAGCCCAAATTTCCTTTATACCTAAACCATTTGAGCAAAAGCCTGTGCTTGGGAGTGGGATTAACTACAGATTTGGGCAGAGGAACCTAGAGGAGCTCTTTCCCTCTCTCCCAGTTTGCATCCAGAAAGCAGAAGCAGGGAATTACTATGGGTTTATACAGGCAAAGAGAAGCTTGAGGGGTCCGGCTAGCAGCTAAGTCTCCCAGCATCAAGACAAAACTCCTAGCCAAAGTGCTGACTCCCAATTCAAAGTGCTTAGGTCCCTCTGAAGTTTGTACTGAGTAAAGATAAACACATCCTGAAGTGATTTCTTAATACCACAGGGACGGGCTTGACACAGGGACCAGGTCTGAGAGAGGAGTTCTTCACTACAAATGAAAAAATCTAGTCACTGGGTGATTTATTAGTCTCTCTTCAATGATACTTTTGTTTTAAGAGGGCTTCAGTTACCCTCTGCTGACTGGAATTTTTCATTTTTGTTGGAGAAGTATTGCTCCTTGACTTGAAAAATTACTTCCAGTGAGCAATAAATGCTGTGGGCCTCATCCTGTGGCTTTGGGCATGACAGCTCACCACCGGTCACTTTGCCACGGGATCCTTGCCATTCTTTCTCTGTTTTCTTTTTCTTGCCTTATGCTTTACACATGTTTGTAATTAACTCTTCTTTTTTTTTCTTTTCTTTTTTTTTTTTAAGTTGCCTTGTTACATCCCCCTCTGTTCCAGGCTGTCAGCTACGGGTTTCCCTGTATTTAAATCCCAGACATTCCTCATCAATGTGCTTGCTGAAATGCTTTTACTGCTGGAAGAAATCCTTTTTTCACATTGTTTCCAGTACATGTGGTAGAGTGAGTCCTTACACTTAAAGAAAATTCCCTCCGGGGAAAGATCCAAAGTGCAGTGAAAGGCTCAAGACCACCAATTAACCTGCTTTCAAAAATAACAGCAACATTTTAGGGGTAGCTGAAATTCTTCTAGTACATTTTGATCTTATTTGCACATTTCTGACAATGGAACCTCTGTCTGGCTGTATTTTTGAGTCTCCTGTGCAGTTATCAAGGAAAAGGCTGGATGTTTTGGCAGATTTCTAATGTAGGTTCTATCAGTAAGCTTTTTAAAAACAACTGTTTCCTTTAATATGAGTCCTGGTCTTGTGGAGAATCTTAATATTGCTCTGCTTTATAAAAACCCTTGGTGTAGGGATCTGTGGGGTCTGTTTGTTCTTGCCCTGCCATCTCCTGCTCCTCTCAGTAGGCACATTTGGCAAAAAAAAAAAAGCTGTATTTCAAGGCAGTTCAACTCCACTTACTCTTTTCAAAGTCGAAATGAAACCATTTTAAAGTAGGGTTTTTACTTAACAAAGCAACTCCTGCATACTTACAAAGAAGAAGAAAACAGCACATTGTTACGATGCTGTTATTGTGTAAGGATGTTAAATGTCTGTGAGTAAGCAGCTGTGTGGGACACCTTCCCAGGGCACTTGGGTACAGCAGGGTGCAGAGCTTCACCGCTGCCTGCTCATCCTCCTGCACTGCCTTTGCAGCAGATGGCAAAGGAAAACTGTGACACCCTTAGGACAAGGTGTATTGCCGAGACCCCTAATTCTGCAGTTTATTTTGTTGAAATCAGAGCCCTCTCTCATCACTGACAGTGTAAATGTACTTTAAAGGTAAAACAATTCCATAATAAGTCAAGAACTATTGCTGAAGATGTTGGGTAGAACAGGTCTGGCAGTGCCTGTCTTTGGGCTAAACATGTTGGTTAACTGCCTCTTGCTTCTCAAATGCCACAGTGTTCTCAAAGTGGGGCAGAATTTCCTATTTGCTGCCCTAGCAATACATAGGGAAACCAGCTTCTGTTGACCAAGCTTTCTGTATAAACATGTACAAATCTTGCCAAGTACAGTTATCTTTCTAGCTGATTTGCCTGTAGAGATTTGGACAGATCTTCAACACTTTGATAATATCTTCTGACAATGCCTGCAATTCTCCTGATTTTTCTGAATATTCCCTTATATCCTTGTACAGGATAACGAGAGTTGTGCCTGGGGATCCTTCCACAGCATCCAGCTCAGCTACTGCAATAGCAATGAGCAGTACTCACTCCTGTGGGAGTAAACTTGCCTCTTGCTTCATGCAAGATTTAGGCTCCAGCTTTCTGCTGAGCCTTCTTCAAAGGCGGCCAGGAAGAGCAAGGTTGCCAAACCTCACTCCAACCCTAATGGGATTCAGTCATCCAATTCCTCACAGCAGCTGTGAAATCCCACTCTCAGCTCCATATCTTGTTCTTTGCATAATGTTCACACCCCCATGCTGCAGTCTGGCTAGCCAGTCCCTAGGCAGCAACTTGTCTTTGGTTGTCTTAAAGGGCTGCAGTTTAGGTTGATGTGCCCAAAGGAAACATAGGAAACAGATTAAAGAAGGAAATCAAGAGAAAATCAGATAACAACACTCATCCTCATTACCCTGAAAGAAATGAGACATAGAGAACAGAAAGAAACGAGATGCAGAGAACGGAAGGAGCAGCCACCAACTAAATAGGTCAGGTTGCCAGCATGAGGCTATTTAGACAGAGATAGCAGGAATGGTGATCAGATATGCAAAGCTTTTGAGATGTAGATTTAAATTCCCCTGGTCAATGGCTCCAGATGTTCTCTAATGTAGCAGGGCACAATTTTTTCCAAAGTAATCCTGATTTCTCCTCCAGGTTTCACTGACCATAAACTTTTCATGAGTACCCTTAACATGAAGCACAGAAGTCTTCAAACTAACACCTGTTGCATCTATTTTTATCAGCTGTGGGACTGATCAGTTCTACAGGGGATTCAAGAATAAAACGTATTTAGTAACCACAAAGGTTTTCTATTAACTTTATGTTTCTTTTCCTTTCAAAACTTGGGACTATATAGCCTATATGTGCCACCTGCTGCTGTTCCTGTTTGACATAAACCTCTCTTTGTTTTGCTCCTTTAAACTCGGTGCCAAGATTCTGCTCATGCTTGTGCCCTTGTAGATCCAAAATAACTCCCTGGGTACTAATGGTGCAATTCCAGGTTCTGTCTAGGGTAACTGAGAATAGGAGCTGGCCTTTGTCGATTCAAATTTACCCTTGATGCAACTTCATTGAGGGTGAAGGAGCTGCCACGAGGGTATTTTGGCCTCACTGCCCCGTGACACTGAGTGTTTCCTGCAGGCAGCAAATGGAGTGCTGCCCAGCCAAACGTGGTGAGTGCAGCAGGTCACATACCTCTCATAAAGCTCTGGAGCTAAACTGGGTCAGTGGAGGCACAACAGTCCATACCAGCTACAGAGGGACTTGTGTTGTTTACGTGAAGCAAGAAAAACATGTGCGAACGCATCCATCCAAATCCGTAACTGGAACTGACAGAGGCGAGGGGAGTTCCCCGCTCCACTCTCTCATCAGATATCCTCGGTAATAACCCCTGACAGAGAAAGCCTCTTCCTGGGCAGCTGCGGATTTAATTTTGGTCTTTGTCCAGCCCAAGCAGCTCAGATCTCTAAAGGAGTGGATTTTCTATACAATAGAGGTGGGATGCACCGAAGCGTGAGGAGGAGGCGGGATACCAGGTGTCTATGAATGAGCTAACCAGGAGCCTGAAATGCCTCTGTAGCCCTCCCCTGCCCCTTGTTCTGCCCTTGGACTGTAACACGGAGCAGCACAATGAATCAGTATTAGCCCTGGTGCAGCTGCGAGAGGTCAGGCCCTGCACTTTTGTACCAGCATCTTTAATTTAGGCTCCTCAGGGACTAATTTTTAAACTGAGAAGAGGGCTAATGCTCGAGCTATCAGGGGAAATTACATCAGTTGGTGAGAGAACAGGCTTTTAGGAAAGACAGCTTGTACTTTAACCTCTCCTGCCACACCCTCGGTGTGATGCTTAGGTAGCCTTTTCTGCCTCGGTCTCTTTTAAGTGGCCTGTATAAAGTCAACAATGCAGATCTGTTCACCTATTCTTCCACTGATCTTCAGAAATGCGAAAGTTAAAAAACTTAAAGGAATTGCTTTTGGTGGCACTCAGAGCAAAGTTAAGTCCAGAGACACAAAGTCTGACACTAAAAGAGGCAGGGGTAGGTGTGTGCTTTTGCTAACTGCATCATAGGGAGAGTTCAGATTATCTTAATTCTGGTCTACACTCCTGACTGCTAAATATTAAGCCCTTTACTTTGGCTCTGATGCTCTGCAATGCTGCCTGCAACCCGGACTCTACTGTTTCGTACCTAGTTTTACTCACGACTCATGTTTTTAACCGCAAGCTGTTTCTCCAGGAAAAATAAGGTTATCCAGTCAGCCCACAAGGAAGAGAAGGGATGCCTCATGCACATGAAACAGGACCCCTCTGTCTCCAGTCTTTGAGCAATTAACAAGCAGCATTAATGAACTTCTGTGGGGGCAGCCCTTCCTGGCTGGAATGGTGGTGGTTGCGACAGTGGCAGGAGGGAAATTCTGGTGAAGGCAACATGGCGATCATTAGCAACAGGAATGGGATATGCACTGGGCAAAAGCATTCACCCTAAGGAGCAGGTACTGGATGTGGGCACTGAACACCTGGTTGCCTTTTGTTTGAGACTATGCAAGTCTGCAGTACATGTAAAAAAATCAGAGGAACAGCACCTGCAGAAAAAGTGGAGTAGGCTAGGAAAGGAAACAGGCTATGAAAGTTGTAATCCACCATCTGCGCTGAAAAGCAAAAATACAATTTTTTGCCACTTACATAAATTAGTATTATTCCTACCAAAGTGGAATTACACTGGCATAAAAACAAAGAAAAGGGAGATCTCATAAAGAACAGCAGTCCCTGGACTAAATCCATTACTGGTGTAAACAAATGCATTCCACAGACCTCAAAGGATCATGCCTGCTTGTACACACGGCGAATTTGGTTCATTTTCCCCAGAGGCCTTTTTCCATTTTAAGTGTAGTGTGCATGCAGATGGCCAGAGCTGCAATGGGGTGTCCAGCTTTGTACTATAACAGGCAGCTTGACTTCAGCTTGAACATAGTGCTGTGCTCTGCTGTGATTATATTTTTTAAAGTTATATGGGAACAATATTTCAACTCCTCCTGAACTTTGACTTTTAGATCCTCAAGCATCAAGATAAACATAAAAGGGCTTTTAATATTGATGGCTAATGTTGACAGGATCCCTACTATAGCTGTTCAAGCAATGTGAGCTTGCATATGTACATACAGACAGGTATGTAGATATTACCAAACACATTTTTATGTTTACATATATTATATAATATATAAATTTTATATAGTGAAACATATTATATATATGTTTATATATATTCATATATGCATGGATTTGGTGTATCATGGACACACCTGCACAAATGCAAAGAGTTATTAATGATTATAATCCCTCAGAAATTAGACTCTCCCATGTGTTTTGCCTCAATTTATCTATGTGCCCTCAGGATCAATCTAGCCTTCTTTTCAGGAGTGCTGAATAGCCACTGCTCCCGAACACTGGCAGCCATGCATAATCACCTCCTCTGAAAACCACACTGAGTTCTCACAAGCCTGCTTATGATGGGTCCTGGTCTGTTGGTGCCTCTCTTCAAATAAAAATATTCCCATTATTTGTCTGCAGTATCATACTGGAGGACAAGTCCAACAACCATACCACTGGCAGCTGCTGCTTTTGAAATGGAGCTGTGCAAAGCTTCACCTCAGGTCCCTTTCATCTTTGCCTGTCATGCTAAGAAATGTATTTTTGAAAACATATCTCTGTCATTAGGAATGCTGAGTCCTTCTGCTGCTTTTCCAAACAGCGGCACCTCAGACATCGCTGGCTGTGTTGCAAGTTTGCAGGCAGGCAAACAGAACGGCCACTAAGCACCTGCTTTTTTAATTACAGAAGCATTAGCTGGTACAGAAGAAGGTGGCCTTTTATTCCTACTGGGGCTCTTTTCACTTGGGCAGCCCCCATGAAGGGCAGAGATACCTTTGGTCCCTGCCATTCCTCGAGGTAGAAAGGAGCTAATGCTGCTGTGGCACTGCAAAAGGTCAGTGGTGAACACAAGCCTCAGTGTCCTGCTTTTTGGCCAGAAAATGAGTAGGGATCATTGGCTGAGACTTAATGATACCTACAACTGATGAATGCAGCAATTAAAGGAGGACATGATAGCTGAGAGGAGAATTACACATGTGCCTTTCTAAGGGCTAATCACAACAGACACAAAGGTTTTGCTCCTGCATTCAAACCTGCTTAAATCCATTTTACATGGATGTAGCCTGATGGTCTGGTTCCAGGAGCAGTACTTTTAGTCTTTCCACAAGTCGGATTTGTGGGTTCAAAAATAACCTGTGACCAGGACAATGCCAGTGGCTTGGGCTCCTAAGGCAGATGCTTCTTTGCTCCTGACGACCGTGTTGGGAACCAGGTTTTACAAGGGACATCCCAGGCAATCCCTTTGCCTGGAAGTCTCTTTGTAGTGGGGGTGAGCTTGAGCAACCAAGCTGTTACAGGCCTCTCTCCATCATAAGAAGACTCAAGGCAAAGGAACCCTCCTTGAGTAGCAGCCCTGAAGGTAGAGCAGCAACAACTTATGTCGTATGAAAGAGTTTTCACTGATCACTTATCACTGGCAAAGGGCAATTTTACACCAGGAGTCTTTCATGGCACCAGGAATCAGCCTCCATCTTTATTTGTGATCATACACCTTTCATAGCTGTTCGAATCCAATTTATAAATTCACACAATTTTTTTTTTTCAGAAGAAAAGTAAATTCTGCTAAAAAAGACATTACATGATCTTGCTTACCACTGATTCTTAATACCATTTCCCAGTGAAAAAAACTGTTGAAGAGAGACCTGTCTCTCACTCTGTTCCTGTAGCACTCCTAATACATCCCAGTCCTGGTTTTCACAGCTCAAGACATCTGCTCACCCACACAAACACCAGATAAGCATTAAGGTTTTGTCAGTCTTCTCCTGACAGCTTTGAGTGCAAGATACCTGATACTGTCTTCACCCACACTCTGGTCAGCTTCAGTGAGGACAATCTCAATTTACATCCAGGTTTACAGACCAAAAATCATATTTACCACTTACAAGACTGTAAAGGAGTTGGAAAATGTTGCTGTGAGGCACTGCTGAGGCTGCTTTTGCAGACAGGTTTTTCCCAGTGATGCTCAACCACTTGGTGGTGCTACAGAAAGGGTCTGATTCTCTTTCTAAAGCAAAGCAGGTTTCTTCTCTTTCATCAGCAGTAACCAGAGATCACATTAGATAAAGCTGTGGCAAGAAGCACCTTTCTTCCTTTCTCTTTTCTCATTTGAGTATCGTCATTGCAGTGGTCAGGTTGAAATCTTAGAAATCTAGCTATTGTATTTCTCTACAGAATGTGCGTGTAAAGTTACAACCTCAGCCAATTCATTTCCCTCCATTGGACATTTGATCTACATATTTCCAATGGAGCTGAAAACTGGAGGAGAGGTGGTGCCCTGGGAGATTTCACCCATTTAAAAATGAATGTGCCCCACACTACGCTTGCTTTTCTTGATGATCCAGCTCTAATTTTTCTTTTTCTCTGTCACTACCACTGGCAGGAATCAAGCAGATTCAAGAACTCACACCTCAGTGACACAGAGCAGAGGATGTGTGCCACTTGGTGCAAAACCAATGAGATCTGGGCAATGACACCCCTTCATCTCCTTGGAATACCCCAGGCATACTTTTAGGTGCCAGCTTGTACACAGGGATGAAAGGTGAAACCCTTCTATTTTATGAAGCCAGGGCAGAAAGGTGATGAAAACCCTAAGGGAGCAAAGTTATTGAGCTTCATGTCTAGGTCCTAAGGGAGGAGATGTCTTCAACAAGCCTGCTGCATCTGTCCCAACAAGTGAAAGTAGGCTGGGGACTGAGGGAAGGGAACAGAAGGATGAGACAGAAGACTTCAGACAGTATCATGATGAGGGGGCATGCATATGAAGGGAGAAAATTAGTAATTTCCAGCTGTTTTGCAGCAGCATCTGGTTTATTCTAGGCAGCGTAACTGGGGTCATCTTCATAAGCTTCGGTGCTGGCAAAGGCTCCTGTGTGTGGAGCCCTCATGGAGATTAGTACAAGCTAAGGTAAAGTGAGAAGGATTTGGTCTTTCTAAAGCAATGGTAAGTATGCAGAGGTCATGTTGCTCCTCTTATTAAATTTGAGTACTTTTTTCATCTCAGTAACAGACCTTCAAACATGCGCTTTGAAAATAACTGTCCTGTTCCATTAAAAATAAATCTCTTTCTTCCTTATAACACAATTAGTGTCAGCAAAGCATTCTGCAGATCCAGGAAGATTTATTTCTGCATAATTCTTGGGAGGCAAGAAAGAGTATTCTAGTTCTTTAGGAGAGATAAGGAGACACTAGTTTAAAAGTGTTTTTAGGCCCTGGGCCAGATTTTCTGATTGGCCACAGATCATGAACAAGATGGAGGCATCTCCTCAAACCTCTGTGGACTTGCTGGGGAGGGTGGCTTTTTCCTACAGCTAACATTGCCCAAAATGTTGTGTGCTCTGCATTGACACAGGCAAGCTGGTGGCATCAATGTGTTGTCTTGCTTCTCCCTGGGGGGTTGGGACTGTATCTTAAAGTCTGCGTTCTCTTTTTGGGGTTGTTGGACTGTGACTGTCTGTGGTTTCAGTGCAGGCTGGAGAAACCTGGGGGTGGCTGTCACGTGGCACTCAGCTCCAAAGAAAATGACCTGGCAACATAGCAAAAACACATTCTCCCACCCTTAAAGCCCTCCACCCCGGGCCTGACACTCACCCTGCTGTGGGCCCAGCAACGAGGACAGTGCTGGAGTCAGAGGGGCTGTCACTGTCCTCTTGGATGACAGTGCACGAGGAGATGGCATCCTCTGCTCCCCTGTGCCCACTATGGGGATTTTAGAAATTTGCAATTCCCTTTATGCTGCGTGAGAAGCACAAAGGAAACACAGAGAGTCACAAAACCTTCCCTCTCATGATTCCCTAGCCAGCAAAATGAAATCTGCACGCATAATGAGGCTTTGATCAAATTTGTCACTTAGCCAATTTGCTATTGATTTAAAGAGTCCTCTCTGCTAGCAAACAGGCATAACGAATGGGATTTTAAAAAGATCTAATAGAAAATTATATTTGGTTCTTGGGCATCTATACACAAACAGATTCATTTTCCATTTAACTGCTCTTTGTAGTTTGCTGCCTGAGAATTCTGGGTATGTCTTTTTCCTGTGAAAGTCATTTTGGTTTGTTGATACACATCCTAAAGCCATAATACTCTGTTTACATCTTTCTAATCACTTGCCATAAAATTATTATATTGCCATTAACATTTTTTTATTATTTGACCTAATTTTTTCACAAGTCATAGAAAACACTATTTTTTAAAGCCAGGAAATGGCTGCAGACAAATGAAAAGTAAGCAAAATAAAGCTAAAGGAAACTGGCAGTCTCTGTGCTGAATCTGTTTTCTAATTTAGTATTGTTTTGACTTTGACAAATTAATGATCAGTGAAGGAAAAATACAGCCAGTCTTACAGCTATGAATTCCAGTATTTCAGTGGGAATTTAAAGGGAGGCGGGGAGGAGGAGATGATTTCTCCATGTAAGGTTGTATCCCTACCATGGAGCCTGTGACAAGGGTGTGGAGTTGTCCACTATTCCCTAAAACACCTCCAAAAGGGGAAAGCACTGCCTTTTGCCTTTTTAATTCAGTCCTTGCTCCCCTTTGTCTGTGGAGGGCAAGGAGGTTACCACCCAGCCTGCAGCATCTGTGGGCAAAGAGGGAATAGAGAGCCATGTTGTCATCTATTCCCTACAGATTTGTCTCCCAACAGGAGTCAGGTGGCACACAGTCCCCATTTGTCCACTCGATTTGAACTGCATACACACACTGCCAAGGGAAGTGATGCATGTTATCAGTCAAATATAACAAATGCTGCTCTGTCTGATGGGGTACATTGTATATCTATCATAACATGGTTATGTCTTGGGGTCCATTTCTGGTAACTGGGCAGGATTTGCTGTCATTATCCCTGATATCTGCCAGTCAGTGACAGTCTCGGGGAAAGGCTTGTTCAGGTGTATTCAAAGGTATGAACATCTGGTAACTCACTGGTGTCACCTGCAACGTGACTTTTAGCAAAGCATCTTGCACTTAATCTTCTTCACTCTAAAAATTATCTATATTTAAGAAAAACAGAGATACTTATATCTATGTCTTTTTTACTTCCTATATTATTAGAACAGCTTTAACCTTATATTTCCAAGAAGACGGGTTACACATCAAACAGCGTCATGAAAAGAGCGATACAATCTAGACACAGATCCACAGACCTCCACATGAAAACAAAAATCTTGTGCAAAACATACTTTTGGTTTTCTTCATCACAGGCTTCAGTGCAATGAACGCCATACAAAAGCCACAACTAAGGCTAATACCTCTCTCCTTGTAGGATCTACCCAGTGGCTGTGATATCTCCATTCGATCGGACTGGGCAGGAAATCCCAGCGTCCTGGAGGGATGTATCTGCCCCATCTCATCCGTGAGTCATGCAGGATGAAGGGGTCACAATGGCAAAAGTTCACGCTTCCCCATTATGTTCCCACACGAACATCTCCGAGCGAAGGCCCTGAGGCGCACAGCTCCCCGGCACAGCCCCCAGCAGGATGACGCCTGTTCCATCACCACCTCGGCTGCATTTCACTCCCCCCTCTCTGCCCCAGCTGCCTTCCAGTCCCAAACCAACCCATGGCTGCACAGCTCCACCCTTTTCCGCCACAACCCACAAGCACCACTGAACACCAGCTGTGTTTACAGGATAAGGGCCTGTGGTTTCACCCCAAAACCCAGCAAGAAGACACCTCGCTTGCCTGCACTGTTGCACTGGCGAGTTGGGGCTGGAGGAATTGAGAGATGGTGGCTGGGGCTGACCACTCGTGGTGATGGTTTGGAAGAGCTGGTGTGTATAAGCTATGCCGAGAGCAGTCATTCCTGGTGTGGGAGCTGGCGGTGGGCAAAACGGGCTGGGTGCAGATCTGGCTGCCTGCACACAGCCTAACAGGCTGATGGCGGAAAGCGATGCCCTCAGTCAGTCTCTCAAAATAAGGGCAAAAAACCAGAAATGACGGAAGGGACGGAACTGAAGGCAAAGAAGGGAAGCGATGACACGACGAGAGCACGCTGCTGAGTGACTCAGCTACGTTTTAAATGTCTTTTTTTGCAGTTTGCATTGTTGGAATGCGCAACCCACTGACCGTGACCCAACACAATTCTCTCCTCACAGTGTTG
Organism: Corvus kubaryi; assembly: GCF_017639235.1. Lineage (NCBI taxonomy): Eukaryota > Metazoa > Chordata > Aves > Passeriformes > Corvidae > Corvus > Corvus kubaryi. The sequence continues at coordinate 12,750,139 of NW_024582061.1, read as the reverse complement.
CAACTTGTATGAGAGTTTTAATCCTGAAAGGATTAATGTGCAGGGATAGGGAGGGAGCTGGTAATTTGGATTGCATTGCTAATACATTTAATGAAATTAATATAAAGTAACACAGTAAACACACCATCACAGAGTTCTACTGAAAGAACGTCTAAACTGAAGGAGAAATAGGAAAGCAACAGAAGAAGGCATTATGTGTGCTCAATCCTTCTCGAAGCTGTGCAACAGAAAAGATGCTGAGCCTCAACTGCTACATTTCAGTTTTGTCTCCTCTGCAGTTCAGGTTGTTTCATCTCACTTCTCTGGTTTTGAGGGTCCCAGTGTAGCAATAACAGTGGGGAATTTTGAGGAAATGTTGACTGTAGAAAAGCAGATTTTCTATGGATAAAATCATGTGATATAAGCATACAGGTACACAAGTGCGCATGTAAATGAATTTTCAGATCTGGAGATGTAAATTGAGCAGGTGACTGCTATCCTCTGCGCTATGAATATCCCCATAAAACATATCAAGCAGAAGAAGAAATTAACAGTATTACAGGTAAAAATTATAACACATTAATTGTCTAAATTCTTAGTGAAAGCCACAGAAGTAAAAGCTTGAGGCTTGGAAATGGAATTTTAAAGACATTTTACAGACATACAGCTCCTCTCCTATTCAAAGTCTTATAGTCTTATGAAGAACCCCAATTTCAATTCCAGAGTATTCTCCAAAAAGGTATTACAAGTATTCCTCAGTTTCTTCACTGCTCATAAAGCTCTATAATGGGTCTGGGATCCAGACCGAGAGGGCTTAATTTCACTTAAGTCTTTATTTTTCCTATTGCATGGACATCTCAAGATTCCTAGAAGCAATCAAAGAACAAGAGGAGACACGTGAATTTAGATGGAATTTTATAACCTCTGAATCTGGGCCTTGTCAGTGATCATTACTTGACTAAAGTATTGTTTTAATAGTGAACTGACATCTCTGGATGCAGACAAGACACACCTCAAAAGACCACTACTTGTCAAGGCAAGGTTTTTTTATATGGCTCACTACAGAGAAAATCAGCATTACAGTCTTAATCCTGAACTTTCTTGACTCCTGCAATTTTCATAAAGCATGCAATTACAAGGATTGGATGTGATCTGCCAGGGCAGATAATATACAGATACCTGCCCCAGCAACCAGATGGATGCCAGCTGTCTCTGCCAGTACTGCTTTCTAAAGGATAATCTCTATCCTCGAGTGGAACACATTAACATGCTTTCACTTTATCAGACCAAAAAGCTGTCTCTCAGCAGGTACTTAACACAGAAGAGACAGTTCCATTGAGAGAATGTCCTCCAGTTTCGCCTGCCAGCATCTTTCAATGATTTGAAAGTCATGTCATCTTTAGATTTGCAGTCTGGACAGTGCTGAACATTTAAGCTTGGTCCAGCAAATGCATACACCTACACTTAGCTTGATCATCAATCATGAGCAGTCAAAGCAACTCAAATGACTTAAAGAACTATGGTTATGTTTTTCTCCACCTACAGACTATGGAACTCAGCAGAGAGGACTGCAACCTAAGGCAGCAGCATATTAGTATCCAATGGGCACATGTCCATTGCATCCAGGAATCCCTTTAGTACTCATTTCTCCCCTTTCCTCTATCTTACACTGTAGGGAACAGTCAAGGAACATATTCCACCTCTTCAACAGCCCCCTGGAAGCCAATCTCTGTAAGGGTGGTAACAACACTGCTAAACAATTCACAAACACCGGAAAATGCTGAAGAGCAAAAAGTCTCAGTACAGATGACACCGTCTCACCAAGTCAAGTTGCAATATGCATAATCCTTGCACAGAGAGTACCTGGCCTCAGTTGGTAAATTAAGTATTTTAGCACGTATTTTTGAGATCTGGTTTTGTTTTGTTTTTATTTAGCTCAATACATGGAATGAATTAACATCAGCTCTATGAAACTCATGTCTCATTACAGAAGCCGTCAATTTTTTGAAGAGCCCTAAATATTTGACTGAATTCTATTAAGTGAGTGGGCTTTTTTATCCTGGGTGTCTCTATGCCAGATAACAAATAAGTTGCGCTGTTTTGAAAGTTCATGGCGAAATTAATCCTAAAAATGCACTGCATTTTATAATAATTTTTTACTGCTCACATGTTACAATCTTTTAAGATTATTTTCCAACCCACACTGGCTTTAGGAAGGTAAGCCTACTGAAATCAATGGTATTTTGTTGTTACAGTGATTATCTGTATAGTTTAGATTTGGTACAACATATCCTCCAATACTGTTTTGCAAATTAGAGCCTAATCCTATTTCCTTTGAAGCTGGCTAGCAGAAGTCTGATGGTTTCAATGGGAGGATAATTCCTTTTTGTGAATAAAGAAAAGCAGTTACGTAAAATAATACTGTCAGAAATGAAGAATTCCCGAGTGGTGCCTATAAACTCAAAGAACTGAAATTCTCACCAAATGTTTATCTCAGAAACAATGAAACACTACATGTTTTACACGGACTTGCTAAAAATTGAAAGGAAATATCTATGTATGTTGGTGATACATTCAAACATATGTATACTTCTATACTTTTTTCAATTATCATTGCTATTCCATATGAGCACAGAAAGTTTCTTTTGTCCAGTTTTAAATTACATACTTGATTTGCTTAATGGCCACTGGCTTCACATTTAAGAGCATGGAAATTTAAAAGGAAAAGTGGTATTTCTAATGCTACATACTACCTGTGCTTATTCCATTACAAAATTGGCAGTTTTAATTTTGGAGTTTCTGGTATTTTCTTATGCTATCTCTCCAATCACAGTATATAGCAATGATTTATGACATATTTCCTTGGAACTGATGATTTCCATGAAAATGATGATGTATGCTTCCAAGCAGCTAAAAGGGAACACTCTTGGGGATATTAACAATGCTCATGAGTACGACATAATGAAACCTGTTTTCATCACGGGCATTCATGCTTTTCTGCTATTCAAGGGGCATAAAGGACCTGAATACAGGCTATACCGAGTTTCAGCCAGAAGGGAGCTTCCAGACTGTCTGACAACCGTAGCTGGACACTTCCCTGCTGGCCTCTGGGGGGCCCGAGCCAGTCCTGAGCTGCTCCTGCAGCACGGTCAACTGGCACAGGTCAGAACAGGACCCGGGCTACTCTCCTTTTTGGTGGGACTACGGCTTGCACTGGACATGCAAAACCACCAGGCAGTTGTCACTGTCATCTTGACAGACTGCTGCACCCCTGGCACTCTGCAAGACTGAGACTCTGATTTAATCTATTTTAAGTGAAGCTGTGCAGAGGTGAACACATGCCAGGAAAATTTTTCACTTCTCCCGGCAGTCAAGGGCACCCTTCATGTTCCCTGTGTCACCAGCCCCTCTCCTAGGTCCCTCCTGCCTCTTGGTGCTGCTGCATTTCCATCCCTGTGCCAGTCCTCACTTGCAGCAGGTCTGTCCCGCATTCCTTCACATGGATGTCTCTTGAGGCATCCCCTCAAGTGTGAGAAGAGCTACATAAGTGGGTTTCAAACCAGGGGCATGGAAGGCAGCCAGGGCAGTAGCACATGTCCCTCTGTCCCTCTCCAGCACGTTCAGGTAGCCCAGGCATTGCTTTATTCTGTGCCAGCTGGGGGGAATGCAGTAGCACTTCAGAGCATGAAAATAAAACAACAAAAACATCCAAGCTACAAATGTCATTTTACTTCTTACAAAGAGAAGGCCACAGAATTTTTGTCCTTTCCACATTTAAGATAAAGGAAGGGGCTACAGAGGGAAAAAGTGTGCTTTTTTTTTTTTTTTTTTATAGTAACAGAGTGAAGCTTCCCTTACCTTTTCTGCTTTGGAATAGCCACTTTGTGGTGCACTCTGTGAAAGAGATGTTAAGTTTCAGGCTCCCAGGCTTACACCCAATATCAGGCTTCCAAAGATCAAGAAGACAGCACAGGAGATGTTTCTTCTGACTGCTGCAGGATTCTTGCTGTCTTCTTCGACCCTTGTGGCATGGTGCTGGCTCCTGCTGGGAACAGGGTACTGCACTAGGCAGACTTGCCTTGGGCCAGCTGGACACTTTTGCTGATCCTAAAACTAAGGCATAGTAATGTAATTACAGAAAAGCTTCCGTTTTCAAGTTCAAGTCAGAGAAGCTAAGGCTGCAACCTCAGGACAGAGTGTTCACAGTCTCAGGAAAAAACCTTGCAGAAGTCCAGCTTTACACACAGGCCCAGGGAGTCAGAGGAACCAAATAAGAATCCTCACCGAAGCTGGTGCCTGGCTATCACCCCATCACCTTGACACTCCAGAGTTAGTTACCTTTGGCAGACCTGAGCCTTTGTAGGAGCCAGCCAGAGAAACTGTCTGACCACGTGGATCAGCTATGCTAACACTCCCCCAGCGAACCGGAGGGATGGGGCTCTCGACTCCTGAAATTCTGTGCCTTGATATTGCTGTGACCACAAAGTGGAACCCAAGATTTCAAAAAGTCTGTGTGTTATCCTTGCAGAGCAGGCAATCCCAGCTGTAACCTGCCCCTTAAGGTCAGCAGGGAAGAGACGCTGAACCAGGGCTCTCACTTGAAAGTTGTTCTGTTGGTCCAGAAAACTGGCCATAGTGGAGCATGACAGAATGATTCCACCCCATGCACATTTCCCATTTCTGCTACAAGAGACCATCTGCCTTCTCTGGTCATGCACTTGGGGATGGCTTCTTTTCTAAAGAGAACATCCGATTTGTCTTAACCTTGGCAACAATTTGTATGTCTGTATTGGTTTAAGTTTTCAAGCTGTCTTTGTGAAAGAAATACCCCTCACTTTAAAATGAAGAAATCGTAAAACTGATGCATTTTTTGTATTTCAAAGATCCCGAAAGCAGACACGAGGTGTTCCTCAACTCTTGGCGCAGATTTGCAAGTCAACCACAACAGGCTGGGCCCAGGAAGGTTTCTCACCGGCAAAAACCTTCTGGAGCAGGCAAACAGCGCCTGCCCATGCCAAGGACAGGCGGCACCTGGGTGTGCCTGAGTTTTTTCTGCCAGTTCCACCAACATGGAAACCCTACAGGAAACCCTCGCCCGCTTGGTGAATGGGGAAAATTACATGTTTTCTGGAAAAAACTTTCCAGACCTAAATTTGGTGCAGGCTCACTCAAGCCCCTGCCCGCTGTCTCTGCAGGTGCACGCTCCAGACCCAGGGGGCCGGTGCCGGTGCTCCGCCTCGCCTCAGCCCGGCCCCGCGGCGCGCAGGGGCTCAGTCCGGGGCCGCGGCGGCACGGGGCTCGGCCCCGCTGAGGCGCCTTCCCGCGGGCCGGGAGAGCCGCCGCGAAACCCCCACCTACCCGGCGCACAAAGCAGGGCCCGTACCAGCGCGCCCTGCAGCTGCCGCCCCCGCCCGACCC
>NW_024582061.1:12555529-12744342 GCF_017639235.1 Corvus kubaryi | reverse complement strand
CACACCGCGCCCGCCGCCGCCGGGTATGGAGGGCGCCGAGGCGGCCGCCCACGGCAGCAGCAGCAGCCCCAGCCCCGCGCAGCCCCGCTGCTCCTCCTGCGGCCCCGGCCCGCCCGGCGGCGAGGCGGCAGCGGCAGCGGCGGCCATGGAGGAGCCGGTCGGGGCGGCTCCGTCCCCGGAGGTAACGGCGGCGAGGAAGCAGCAGGGGGTGAAACGGCATCACCACAAGCACAACCTGAAGCATCGCTACGAGCTGCAGGAGACCTTGGGCAAAGGCACCTATGGCAAAGTCAAGCGGGCCATCGAGAGGTTCTCTGGCAGAGTGGTAAGGTTGGCGGAGCGGCTTCTCTCTGCCTCTTTATTTTATATATACAGGTATATATAAGGTCAGATTCCAACGCCGATTTCGTATCGGAGGCGGCCGGGTGCATCCCCTCAGGAGCCCCGTCCTGTGCGGGGCTGGCGGGTTGTGGAGAGGCGGGTGGCTGGCGTGGCTGGCAGCCCGCGGGGACCCGCTCAGCATCCCACCCGTGCCTGCGGTCCGGGGCTTTGTTCAGAGTGCCAGCCCTGCAGGGAGACTTACATCTGGGAGGAGTGGTGGAGGTACTCTAGTAGCACATTGCTACATTTTGAAGGGTTGTGCTATTATTGGAAAAATAGGGTGGCTTATTGTTTTTGTTCTTTTTTTTTACATGCGGGTCTACTGTGAATAGTTTTTTTTTCCCCAGTGGAAATACACGTTTTGGAGAAACCTGTCACATCCCCTGGCTAACCAACGCTGCTTACAAAGTACTGTCAGAAGGGAAAACATTTGCTTCTCTGGTTAAAAATGCCGTGGTTCGGTCATACTTTTGTGACCTGAACTTTGCTGACACCTAAAAAAATTGCAGGGACTGCAACCCACCCCATTGGTTTTTACGATCCGTTTCACTGCTCAGTGGTGCCGGCTAGCTCGAGACTTGAAGCAGCCCGGGGGTTGTCCAGCAATAACTCAGCTTCAGCATTTCCTCACTGGTGCAGCGCTCCACCCGGGCGCAGAAATGCAATTGAAGCAGTGTACACGTTAGTCAGAATTATTGTCATTTTTCCTTCCCAGAAATATGTAACTATCCACAGAGGGCAGGCAAATGAGAGGCAGGCGTTGTTGTGTTAGAGATTGCTCAGAGAAATAGGTGGTTTTCTACAGAGGTCTTCGCCCTGAAGTAGACTAATTGAGTTTTCACTAGACTTCATCTAAAAGCAAAGCATTTCCCTAGTGGTGTACATTTATCTTTCCCTTTCGGTTGGTGAGGAGCTCAACACACACCCAGAGGCTGAAGGATCTGTAAAACAGAAAATGAAATTTCAGATGCTATGACTTTAATAAGGAACACTTAACTTTGCAACTGAATATTTTTGTGTCGACAGTGAAAATGAGAGTTTCAGCCAAGTTGTAGAGTCATATCATATATGCTTTCAGTTTATTAGCTCATTTGGAGGCTGGCTAAAGAGAAACCAGAGATGGACATCTCTGCATATGCTCACTCTAAGACCGTGATTTTTAAAGTTTGCTGTCTTGGCTGTTTTACAACTTCAGGCTAACAAAAGCTTCAGGGCTGTATTATATGCTAACTATTATTTTTTAAGTAGATTAGTTTTGAGTTGCATGATAAAATGTAGTAAATAAGCAAATAAATTGAAAACATCTTTTTTCAAGGAGTTGAGAAATTCACAAAAAAAAGGTGACAGTAATGTACCATGAGATTTGGCTTTGGAAGGAGTCCTCACAGAGGAAAGGATGCACAGTAGATGTGTGTCTCGTCTAACTTAACAACACACTAGGTCTTTCCATATTTTGCTAAGTGTCAAGCTATTCAGCTGCACAGCTAAAGGATGCTTTGATGATATGGTCTGAACTGAATTTATATGGCTAATGCCATCTAGAAATGGAGAGAGCGAAAATCAGAATACCTATGCAATTTTAAATGCAGTAAAAATGTAACATTCGCTGTATCAGCTGGTATGTAGAAGCTGAACAAGTCCTTACCAGGGTGTGAGTTTTTTACTGGAGTAATGCAAGCCTTGGCATGTGGCACTTCATAATTATTAACTAGTCTGCAGGCAAGTTCTGGTGTAACGTGTCTATTTGAACTGTAACATCTGTGAGTGTATGTAAAATATCCACAGTTTGTCTGCTTGCAGAATAAAAGCTAGTTGTCAGGAATCCAGCCAGATCTCGGTGAATGGCAAACACTTTTTGTTTTTTGACAGTTCCCTCGTCTGGCTGTTACAGTGAACACTAATTGCTTTCTGTGGGCGAGATAAGAGAACCGACAGGATGACTGATCAGAGAGGGGCAGTTTTCCTTTGTGTTTTCCACCTCTCTTTCTCTTCCCTTTCCTCTTCTCAGTTCTTATTAGTGGGCAGTGTTTGCATCATCTGTGAGCAGGTTGGACCAGATGCTGCCGTGTCCAGCAGGGGATGCACAGAGCAGGGAATGTGGCCGGCACTGTCTGTTGCACCACGTCCAGTGCCAATCCTATTGCAGCCAGCAGCGAGAGTCCCAAGGTTGCTCTGGTCCAGGCTGTTTTCTTCCTATTCTGCTACTGGTTTAGCTGATCATCTCTTTCTTTACTCAGTGGTAAGCAGGTATTTGAAGCTGTATGGTAACAGATTGCAAAGCTGGACCATGTGTTCAAGCAATTCTCCTGTTTGGCCTTTTCACTTATCTTGTCTGTCAAGAATTTCTTTAGCTGTATGGCATTTAATAAAGAGATTTGCGTGATTAGCCAGGCTTTTAATGTGAAGCACAAACTTTGGATTTGTCATCATCTGTATAAATAGAGCTCAGAAATGAAATAAACTGGCAGGTTTGGGTAAATAAAGTAAAACCAAGGTGAGAGGACAGTTCAACGCAAAGTACAGATATGCTTTAATCCTGTGCCATTGGAAATCAATAGCAGGATTTCTGTTGACTTGAATGAAAGCAGTATTTGGCACATGTTAGCAGGTTACAGGTTTATTCAAATTGTTATTCCTCTTAACTTTAAATTTATTGTCTTTCCTTATAATGCAGTGGAACGTGATCATAAAGTTTCCTGCCATAAAGCTCCAGGGTAGATTGTATGATACATTTGGTTTGTTACTGGAAACAACTTATGTGAATTTGTGCAGTAGTTACCACAGTGACTACAGACAGTATTGCATGCTGCATGGAGCAGTTAAAATGTTGCCCAGTATATGATGTGTGAGGTGCCTAATTTTGCCAGCAAGGTTTCTTCATTAGTACTGTCTCAGTATACACAGTTGTAACTTACGACATTTTAAATTAAAACACCTGTTAGCAAGTGTAAGGATGAAGAGATGATATCTCAAGCCTGTGAAGTAACACTCATGTTGATGTTTCTGTGGGTGTTTTTTCCACTTGTCATCTTGCACATGTTAAAGCAAAGAACAGAACTTTTGTTCGTGTTATGTATTCAGTGTTTGTTAGCCAAGAAATCCACAGTTACACTTATTTCAGCCGTATTTAAGGTGTGTATTGACCACCTCTGGCTGATTCTGTGCATGGTGCATGAAGATGGTAAATGCTGCTGGATTCTTCTTTGAGTAAATGATTCCACTGGAGTAAATATTCACTAGAATGCAAATTTAAATTACAGATAGGCGTTTTCTGTTTGTCGTTTGCAAAAGCCAGGAAGTTTGTCTTCCTTTCTCTCCTTAGGCTGCACTTGGGAGGTGATGGGGAGTAGTTGCAGGAGCCTGCCTCTCCTCCACCTTCATCTCCCTCTTTCTGCCTGAGCCACGACATCGTTTCTTCCTCCTCACCAGCAGGTGGAGGAAGCACTATTCTCCTCCAGCCGTTCCTTCAGAAAGTTAATTATTTTGGGAATTGATGACAAGCAGCAGCCCAACATGAAGAACAGGCACGTGGTGCATATTTGGACAGGCATGTTATGTGTGGTGGCTGCTGTGTGTTATTCATCTCTCGCATAATAAGTGCACGTAGAAGGATGTTGCCAAATGAAATTGGTTTCTGAATCAAAATCTAGTGAAAAACCCTCAAATTTTAAAGCAATCAATCTTTTTATTTACAACTGCAGTGCACATCTTTGCTTTGAAACAGGTCTGCTTCTTGATGAGTTTGAAGGGCTGCACAGGGTCTTTGAAACCTGGACCAGCAACAGATTACACGAAAGGAGGACCTTTACTTCGCTGATTGTATTTCTCCATATCATGACAAAACCAAAACATGAATACCAACAATGACAGCTCTGTCATGTCAGTAATTAAGGCCTTGTTGGCCACACAACCATTTGTTTGCGGTGTGGTTTTTAAGGGTTCCTTTTAACAGAATAAAAGTGTGCTCGTGGGTCACTGAGGGCAGTGAAAACCAGGTGGAATTTTTGTTCCGGTTCTCTCACCTGTGCTGCTGATATCACAGAAGATGCCAGTATCCCTCTGATGCATGTGAATTCTTTTATCTTTATTGCTATATTTCCATTTTTTCCCCTGAGAACTTCTTCAGTTAGCACTTGGGTCACTGCTTCATATTGATTTTTATCTTGATTGCTCAGTGTGCATCTTCTGCAGGGTAATGTCCAAATCTGACACAGAACTGTTTATTTCTTTTGAGGTTCTTTGTTGCTCTTACTAAGATATCTTCCTTTGTTGCAGACACAGGTATAAGTATCTACACAGCGCTGCTGTGATGTGAAGTGTCTGTACAGTACTTTGCACAGCAAGTTCCTGATCCGTGAATGTGGCTTCCACAGTTCTGATAATACAGTTGAATTATAGTAACAATAGCTTGTATTGCTATCCCTTTTTTTTACATGGGAAAGGGAAAACTTGCCAATTAAATCCAAAATCATCAGAAGTTTCAGCTGGTTTTGAGTGCACAACCTAATGCCTGATTCGTCCACGTAGAGTACGTAACATCAGGGTCCTATGGATGACACCCTCTTCCTGCAGAGCTCAGTCTGTCCTGCCTCCTGGCCTCTCTCTTTACCCAGGGCTTTTGTCCCTGTGTGACATCCAGCTTTGGTCTCCATTCCTGGCCCTTTTGTACTCTGCTGCCTCCCGCTTTGTTGTGTGTGCCAGCGCGGTGACCCGCGCAGGGCGGGCAGCTTTGCTCCCTGCTTCCAGGCTGGCAGCTGCCAGCAGGATCTGTGCAGCCTGTGGTGGCTGCTGCGGGCATCTCTCCTGCCATGCTACACTTACCTGGGGCCAGAGGCTCCTCAGGGCAAAAGGGATTCTTGCAAAATGTATCACCTAAATCTTATGCATGTATGTATGTGTGTATGTATTTATTTATTTATTTAAGGTGTTCAAACTGAGTTCCTTTAGGGACTCGTAGTGTGACTAAATCTGGACAGTGTTTTCATGGTGCTGAAGGCATGTCAGTGAAACTTGGGTCATCCTCTGCATGCATGGAAATTCTAGGTCTGGAATGAATAGAAGTTGGAAAGAGTATATGGACTTGAAAATAGTTTTGCTGTTAATTTGTTGTGTTCCACCTTTAACTATTAGATGTGTTCTGAGATTGTGGTTTTAAGAAAAGAAAAAAAAAGTAACAAATGGAGAAAAACCCACTGGAATTATTCTAATGTAATTCACAGTGAATATTGGGGGCTTATTACCATAGGAGTTACTACCTGGTTGTATCAAATTGCTACAGTCTTCATATAAACACTTGGGTAATTGAAATGCCAAAGAAGACCTTAACATTAAGGGCTGCAGACAGAAATAACTGATTACAGCATGAAGGTCATCAAGAGAAAGGCACTAGAACAGTTTTCTGCACTGAGAATTTTTGTTGAAGAAGTGGATTTGCTCAGGGGAGTATGGGTCAGTGGTATGAAAGTCTGGATTAATGACTAGCCAGTAAGGGGTTATCTGAATACGTTAGTTTGTCAAATCTTTTACCAAATTGAACAACAGCATGTTCTTTGAGCTTTGAGTGAACATCGTGATATTCTTTCAATGATGTTGCACTTTTTTACAGGTGAAGAAATAAAAAATTTCTAAGAGACTGTTGCCTTTCCCGCCCCCCCCCTGCATTGGATTGAAGAATTTTGGGCAGATAATTAACTTCCCTGTGTCTCAATGTATTCCTTTCTGAAGGGTTAATATAGGAAAGTTACTAATGAACCCGGCACATTGTGGCTTGATACATACCTAGTGTGATTCCCTCTACATGTGAAATTTCACAACAGAATTTGAGCCAATGCTTTTAATGCCGCTTTCAGCTAAAAACACTATAAAATGCCTAAGTGTTTTTACAAATGGTTTCACAGCACCATGTGCTAGAGAACACAAGAGAATGGAAATTGCTTGTACAAAATCTTTCATTAGATATTGCTAAAATGTACTGCATTTTTTAGTGGCATGTGTTCTAAAAATTATTATTATTTTTTTAGGAACCACAATGTGGATTTGCCATGTGGAGACAATTATTGTATATATTGTGGTTCGGGGTCATACATGTTGAATAAAACCGTGTGGAATGTGCAGTTCTTTTGAACAATTGTTTATTCTTTACAGAACTGTGACTGTAGTTAGTCTGTGTTTTGTCTGGTAAATAAGTAACTAGAGAGTCTTTGCTGGAGTGAGGAATTGGGAGGAGGCACACGGTGGCCACAACAGTGCCAAGGAAGGATTATGAATGCTCTACATATATCAGCCTTGAACACCAGCAGGTGAAGGAGTGTACAGCCATGGTTATCCAAATGTAGAGCATGTGGGACACGTTTCCAAAACCTGCATACCAGGCGTTTGGAAATTAGTTGATGACCTTTGATTTGACATGGGCATCTTCCTGGTTCTAGTCTCTGCCTCCTGTACCATGCTTAGGTGCTCTCTATCTACATGAGCTGGGATGCTGACACCAAAGCACCTCCTCTTGCTGTGCAGCCATACTCCTCTCAATAGGACACTGTTCCCCTTACTGTTGTCTTGTATGTTTTCCTGTAGAAAGCGGGACGAAACAATGTTTTCTGCCACAGCTCTGAATGATCTGCTGAAGCCAGAGGTGCAGGTCTGCCTCCAGGCTTGGGGTGGGATAGGAGCTCACAGCATGGATAACTAAACCCAGTGGTGGCTCCTCTGTGTGCTGGCCAGAGCCTCAGCAACTCCTGACCTGGGTAAGGCTGGAGGCTTCAGCCAGTGCCCAGCTCGGGTGTTCTGTGTTGATGGTTTGCATGCCACCAGTGATGGGCACATTGGCATGGGCATCTCTGACCTACAGAGAATGTTCATTTTGCCTCCTCCATAAGTCAGGATTTGTCCCTAAATTGCTCAGGTGTGCACCAGACACTTTATAGAAAAACCTCTTGTCATTAGCACTGATGGGTCGATGTACTTAGGATAGTTGATATGTCAGAGGAAATGTCTCAGATGAAAAGGTCTCCAACTAAATATGTAAATGATATTTGTCAGCGTTTCCCTCAAATATCTTCCAGCAGATGTGAGTACCATGTGTGTCCATTTAATAAACTAAACTCAAAATAATTTCCACTTTGCTAGATATATGGGGAATAGCTGGGGAGGGCGGGGAGCGAACTACAAAGCAAGGTAAAAACTGCATATGTGTGTTGTTATATTTGATGACCAATTCATTAAAGCCATAAGTGTATCCAGGCTTTCAATAGTGTTCTCCTGCTGTTGCTTCCTGTACTCCCTGGCTACAAAATCAGTCTCTGTGGCTCTCATTTGTCTTACCCACATGAAAGACTTCAAGCATCTGCAAGTTATGATTTGAGAAGTATCTGCTTTTAAACAGAATATATTTATCACCGTGTCTTCACAGGCAGCATAGTACGTTGTATAAATTAGGGGATCCTAGACCTTTGAACACTCGGAGGCTGGGTGAGGTACTCTGTCTGCATACTGTGTCTGGCCATACCCATCAAACATCCTGGACCCACACCAAAAATGCCAGATGTTCAGTCGACGTGGAGGCCCTCCTGTAACCTTTGCTGTGTGCTGCAAAGCGTGGAGGGGGCAAGCTTGTAGCCATCCCTTGCTCTTCCATTGTTCTTTACTCTTATTCGAGCTCAGTAATTTCTATATTTTGAACTATAGACCATGGGCCAATCCTCAATTCAGTCTGTTAAACTATTGCATGGTATAAGCTCATTATGTCCCTCAGCTCTCCGAAGATGGATGGGACTTGCTTAGCTCTGATGGTTTGTGAGCCATTCGTCCTTAAAGCTGCCACTGATTCATGACGTGATGGAAGTCCTGGGTCTTGCTCAAGTATGGATTTTTCCAGGCTCTGTGGTTCCTTTCACTTGAAAAAAAACCCAGTCAGAGAGCAGCTGTGGGACAAGGGATTGGCATGGCTGGCATGTGTGAAACCATCCCAACCAGTTGTAGATGAATGCAAAAATCACAAAATAAATGCAGATCTTGTTTTTATGTGTTAAGAAGACAGCTGAGGTTGCTGAGTTTAACATGCACCTAATGTAACTTAATTTCTGGATTCCTTCTCAGCCTTCCCTTCTCACTGTCAGCATGTTCCACTTCACCTCACCATGCCTTCAGCATGGTGCCCAAGAGCCCTTGCTGTTGGGTCCCTGGGATGCCAGCCTGGTGAATGGGAAGGTCTGCTGCACCTTGTATGGGGCTGGCTGCCTCTGTGACAAAGCATCAGTGCCTGGCAGCCTATGCTTCTCCTGTTGCCTTGCCTTCCTGGGGAACGTTGTCCTGTGGTGATCCCAGAGCCCCTCGGCTACTCTGATGCAGCAGCCGCATGTGGGACAACTTAAAGCTGGAGCAGTGTCTTTGTTCTGAGGTCTGGCGGCTTGAGGGACTTGCAATTATCCTAATGTCTGGCTGGGCCATGGAGCTGAGTCAGCGTGTTTGGCCTTGTGCAGCACTGCCTCAGAATAATGACACTAGTTAAGGGACATTAGGCTTAAGAAAAAAAAATATTGTTCCTGTGAAAAAATACCGAGTTCAGGGACTAAATTTAGCTATTCCTGGGTAGATCAGAAGAATTGGGGTCCTGCTGTTGATGGAGATCTCAAAGCCTTCATATCATGTTTCCTGTACACAATAAGGCATTTGATCTCTGCTGATATTTCTAATCTCTATTAAATGCCTGATGGTAAAAGATATCTCCCTTTATTTGAGGTACAAGTGTTATTTTAAAAATGAGTGTGAATATTTTTTTAATCACAAAAGATAGCAATGAGGGTTGGGTAGAAATATCTTTTTGAGCTGTGTGGTAACTAAATAAATGTTCCTTTTTGTTAAACGGTGCTTTGCTGTTGACACAGAAAGGTTAAATCCTTTGCACACAAGTCTGACAGGGGAAGACAGCAAAGCATTTGTTAAAGAAACAGTTCCAAGGCACGTGTTCAGAGCTGTCACTTATTTGCATATTTTTGCCACTCTGCACAAATCAAGCGTTATGGCTTCCCCAGCAGAGTGCAGCTCAGGCAGGAGGAGCGAAGGTGCCTGGAGATACCTGGGGACACCTGGCGTAGAGGATTCAGCAGGGCAGAGCTGCAGGCTGTTGTTTTGGTGTGAGGAAATAAAATAGCCTTTGGGAGGAGAAGAGGGGAGAGTGCAGCCTTCCCTTCTGGTGCACGCTCTAATGCCATGTGGCCTGGAACCTGGAAAATTCCTGTAAATACCTGCTGGAGGCAATGCAGGCTTAGCTGACCTGTGTAGGGATGTAACTGAGAGACATTCACATTGCCCTCTTGGGAAGATACATTTTTAATCAGGACTATGCATGAGGAATAGCATCCTTCATGCTACTTCCTTTGTCATGTTTTTATTCTCTTCAGGGTGCCAAAATGAGGTGAAATAATTAAATGGTGATCTGTGGGTTTAAGCTCCAACTCCTGTAGGAGCCAGTTGTTACAGCTATGCTTTGGACATCCAGGAGGTGAGTGGTTTCCCTGAGGTTCATCCAGAAAGTCTGTGGTGGAGCCACGGGGAGAACCAAGGTCAACCACAGCTCTAGCACTGTGCTGAGCTATTCCTTGTGTGGGTATGACCATCTTAGGAAAATTGCTCTTAAAATGAATGTCCTCTTCCATGGCTATAGTCATACTTTGCAGGGATGGTGCCAATTTTTCAAAAGCCCACCATCTTTTGTGCCTTGGAGACAGCTCACCACTATTGAGGACCACTTGATACAACTTGGTCACTGTTGTGTCAGCACAGCCTGGGAGGAATGAGGGCCTTTACCTGGACTGTGCAGTGCATTTGCATCCAGGCCAGAGACTAGCCATCCTTTTCAATTACAGGGTTTTTTTCTGTGTACAGTTGGAGAGTTTTCTACTGGGCTCTCTATTTCAGTAAAACAAAGTATTCTCCCATTCTGTCTGACATTTTATTATGTAAACGCAGTATAAGGGAACCTGAGATAGGCCTTGTTGTGGGTTTTGCATTGCTCACAAGGAATTCATCAGGGAGAAGGATTTCATGCTGTACTTCAACCTCCTTCAAGCCTTTCTTGGATGAAAGGAAAACTCTGCAACCGTGAATGTAACTGGTTATCATTATTGGATGTCATTACTCACTCACTCTGAGCATAAAACAAAAAAATTGCATCCCCTGTTATGCATGTGGGTAAAATGCTGCTCTCAGTTGCATTAACACTTGTAAGCTGAAGAGTCGAGTTCGGCCCTTTGTTTCCATTGAAATATTTGTTTAACACAGGCAAGGACTAAACAATACACTTGAAAGCGATTTGTGTTATTGTCTGTAGAGCAGAGCTTGTATTTTATGAACTGGCTGATCATAAAGACAGCATAAATCATGTAAAGCATTCTCATTTGCTTTTTCTTTCTTTTTTTTTTTCTTTTTGCAGATGGGGCTTGTAGAGTAGAGTTGCAGTCAAATGTCTGCTCCAGGATATTTTAGTTGAACTGTGCAAGTCCATTAAACAAATGTAATGGATTTTTGGAAAGAAGTGCTGCGTGTTTCAAACCAAATGTTTTACATAGAGAACATCTGGTTAGTTCTGGGTGTTTGTATGTAGAGCACATCAGACAGCAGCCGTAGTGAGTTCAGCTGGGAGGTTGCCTGGGATGTAGTTGTAGGATATGACAGTTCAGTTGTTATGGGGAATAATTCCTATGAAGTATTGCCATAAACTGAATGTTTGGCACAAACAGCTATATCTTTGTTTTACTGCACACCCAAGTTATTCTTCTTATCTGCCCAGCAAAACTCTAAATGCTGTTTAAATAACCCAGTAAAAGCTGGCATCTCAGAGCTGTATTAAAGCATGCCTGAGGAAGGGAAATGAAGCTTGCTCTGTTTTCAAGGAAGCGCTATGGATTTCTGCCATGGGCAATGCAGTGCGAGTGAGCGATGAATGCAACATGCGCGAATGGTTTGTGGGGTTGAGTTGGAAATGATCAATGTTCCACTGGTGTTGCTTTGGGCAATGTGAAAATGCAAAACCGGTGAAATGCATGTAATTAGCCTGACATTAGAGTTTATTGGGGCTACTGGAAGAACTTCAACCTGGGTAAATTAGTAAGTCTGCTTTGGCTTCACAGCATTGGAAATAATATACTTCCAAGAAATGTGGGAAATACAGAAAAATGTCTTATTTGGGAGTTGGTTCTTAAATTATTTCTGCAGTTAACCTGAGGAATGCGTGGTTCAAATAAGATTAAAGTTGTAATTTCCAGAGTAGCAATGCAGCTTCCCCTTTCAGGATTGTTTAACTAAATGTTAAACAAAGTGGGTTAGGCAGTCTCTTGGTCTGGTCCCTTGTGGACAGCAATGCACATTATGCAGCACTGCTTTAATAGTCCTGCTCGGTCTGACATGATTTGTGGTATTTGCTGAGATGAGTTTCTGGACTGAGCAGCATGAGAGGGAATTGCTCCTCGCTCTGAGGAAGGGGGTATGTCCAAGTCTGTGCGAAGGTCATTGGCAGGGTGAAGTGGGAAGCCTGGGCTGCTGTTGTTACACTACCCAACAGCTTAGCTTCTGGCAAGGGGATCCCAGAAACATGAGTTCTAACTCTCGCTTGTTCAACTGACTCCAGCCAAAACACGTGCCAAAAAAGGTGTTTGTGCGTGTTGAAGAAGGGGGCAACAGTCCTGGAGCTTGCAGGGTCTGGGGGAGTTCTTAGGCAAAAGCTTTCCATCCTGAAAAATAATTGCTTTGCGCTTTCTCCCCTCCAAAGCTAAGTCTCCTAACTACTTAGAACAACTGCCTGCAGTTGTGAACTCCTCTTCTAGCAGGGGAAGCTGAAATTATGCATTTAAGGCTGCAGAATTGCTGGATCACCAGCCACTTAATTGTAGGAAAGCGTAATTTATTCCTCACCCTCTCACATCCATTCTAAGCCCAACTGGCTGCAGGGAGCAAGAGTGTTCCTGTTCCTGTGTTACTCTCTCCACTGAGCCATTAGGGTGGCCCTGGTGATTTACTTTCAATAAATAGAAGGGAACAACAGGAGGTTCCTCTACCTTCAGGGGTATAAATACGTCTCAGAAATCAGAGACGGATGGGGAAGAAATCTTAGCAAACTCCTTTCCTCCCGCTGTAGTAATTCCACCACACTTGGTCATAAATTGTAAGACGGTCCCTTCCCAGAAGGGACCATTAAATAGGTAATGTCCAGGCAGAACAATGTAATACTGAAGCAGTGCGTTAACAAAAACAAATTTAATATTGCAAAGCGATCTGTAAGCCCTGGAGCAAAATAGTCTGGGTGAGGCTTTGATACATGATTGCCAATCTTTTTGTTTTCCGAGAGTATTTTTCCAGATAGGATGTGGGTTTATGGTTTGCTAGATTCCCACCAGGATGTGATGTTTATATTTTGATCCACCTTAGATCAGTTTAGAAAAGTATACTAGATACAGGTGCTTCTGATAGTTCTGCATCATTAACCCTTCCATCTGTGCTGTTTAAACACATCTGTGCACCTTCATATAATTCCTGTGGCCCACCATCTTTGCACAATGAATCCTTGCTCATCAGTGTTAATCCAAAAGACTAAAGTCTGTAAGTTCAGCTTTAAAAGTCTCTCCAGACTTCAAAATTCCATTCTGTTAATTAGGAATTTGAGGTAGTCAAACAGTATGGTGTTGGGTTTTAATGAGCATCGTGGTGCATGAAAGTACAGACATTTCTTTTTAAAAAGACTCTTCCCAAGTTTTCCTTGTGCTATTGTAATTCTCATGGTGAAATAGCACTTCCTTTTTTTCTCTGAAGGACTGCAGAACCAGAGAGCAAAATCAAAAGATCCACACAATACCAGCTGACTTCACATTTGTGGTGGAAGAGGCATTGTAAAGATGTGCAAAGGTCTCAGTGGTTCTGAGGTTTCTCTGAACTTACAGAAGCTTCAGTGAAAAAAAGAGAATAAGCCGAGTTACATTTATTTATCCACAGCTTTCTCAGGCAGAACGTACCAATGAATGAAAATGTGCTGCGAGGTGGCTTCTTGGGAAAAAACTGGTTCTAAGAGTTCAAACAGTGTCTAACCCTCTTCCTTGTTTAATGTGAATTACAGCCTTGCACTGATGTAGTACCTTTCGCCTAAACCTGTAAAATCACTTTAGAGACTCTGGTAACTGCTGAGGTTACCATTATTTAGCAGCACATTGTAACAGTTTGCAGCAGTTGCTTAGAGGGTGTGAATAACCCCATTTCCAATTTAAATTATTGGAGGAATTACAGGAGGCTGTTTAGTTTTCAAGTTGGAACTAGATCCAGGTAACAGGGCTTTATACCTGTCTTCTTGAGAAAGTCATAAAGGGTTTTTTATAACAACATAGCCAAGATCTTGGTTTTGTGTTCCATCCCCAAATTGATGCCTTGAACAGTGTGTGCTCCTACTTTGGAGGATTACTTCAGTGTGGTTCACTGCTTATTCACAATGAAAAAACAACATTGAATTAAAGTCCCTCTCTGCTGCCTCAGGTTAGCATTTTGCATTACATCAGCAGCTGTGGTAGCTGTGAGATCAAGCCTCAAAATTACTGTGAAATCTATCTTCCAGTTTTTGGAGAGTGGATCTGTAATACCCATGTAACATTGAGAACGGTAAGCTTGGGGCTTGTGAATTCTTTCACTCCTCTTTATCCTGACTTGCCAGTAATTTAATTAGTGCTAAACAGTCTGCACACAGACTTGCAGAAGTTAAAAGACTGACTGACACAGGATTTGCTTTCAGTGACTTTTCCTCTTTTGCACATGTGCTGGATGGAGCTATGCTGTGTTTGGAAGTTGATCAATAATGATTGCACAATTCTAACCTCATTTAAACTATGATATAAACAGACATGATAGAAACGGATGCTACCAGTTTTTTTCCTGCTTTAAAGTGAAGTCAGCGCTTTTTTTCCTGCTTTTTTCCCCCCTCCTTTTTTTTCCCCTTTTTGGTTCCAACAAAATTGTAACCTGGAAGAAAAGCAATTAGACTTTGTGAAATCCCAACTCAGTGTAGCATTTGGCTTTAGTAAATGTGGAAGCCAAAAATAAACATCTGCTTGGCAACTTCACTAGAAGTTAACTGTAAATGCAGTTTTCATCTTTTCAGTGAATGTGGCATTCAGTGCTGGTTAACATCTATTAAGGAGAATGATCCATAGTTGAGGCTGTAAAGCATTTTTTTCTTCTTAATTACAGTTATGAACATCCATTGCCTCGGGGAAATCCCTTACCCCGGTTTCTTTCCAGATACAATTTCTTATGTGCCAAAGCATGAACTTTTCTTGAAAGTTTGAAGGTAGTTGGATGGGATATTTGTGAGTTATTAGACGTTGGAAAGCAGATGGTCTTCCATCGATCTGTGCATGATATGGAGGATATGGAGTTACATTTAGAAGTGTATTAGAAAAAATTTAAACAGAACTCTTTTCTCCAGGAAGGTGAAGTCTGCAGATGATAGGGTCTCTTCCAGGATGCCAGACTAGCCTTGGGCTTCAGTACTGACAGGCCACAGCTGCAAACATCTTTAATAACCTGGTCACGTCAGATCTCTGCTTTTTGACAAATCCTCTGCAACGTCTGCTCCTACCACAGCAAATTTGTTTTACTGTGGATCAGGGAGAGTTGAAGTGGATGCAGATTTGTGGTAGCATGCTATTGGAACAGTGGCGAGGGGTAAGAAGGGGCAACTTGAAGCAGCACTATGGGAAACACATCATTATTGCTAGGGATGGTGGTTATTTGTAGGATCTTTCTTCTGGAATTGAACAGTGCTATAACTTGGGACTTCAGTAATGTGGTGTAAATAACTTTCGGGAAGGGAGAAGTTTTTTAGTATATTTTTGACATACATGGCTTGAGGCAAGGATTCTCAGTATTGAATGAAGAAAGGTCTGCCAGGGAAATTTGTCAGAGAATGCATGGTGTAAATATGCCAGGCTTTTTATACATAGATGAGGGTAGCAGGTACCAGACAATGAAGGGATGCAAGTTTCCCAGTGAGGCAGTAGTTACTCAGGAAATGTGCTCACAAATCTTGATAACAAACACCGTATGCGGGGGTGAGGAAAGAAGTGGAGGAAGGGTGTTGATGTTCCTCCTGGCACCCACTTTATATATGTACAGTATAAATGTGTTCATCTGGTAGCTTCTACTGCTCATTAAAACTTGATTCCACAGACATCTTTCTCTGTGAATAAAAGGGAACTAGAGAGGATATATAATTCTCTTGCTGAGTGTTCGTGAATAGTTAATTCCTCTTCCTCACTTGGTGAATCATCATTTATGATATGATAGCAGCAACTATGTCCAGCAGAACTAGAAAAGGAAAATTAAACCTGAGGTAATCGTACCTTCATTCTCCCAGAGACAGTGGCACATTGTGCCTCAGCTTATGCATATAGAATTTTGATTTAACATTTATCACACCGACTTGGGACTTCTAGTGCCTTGGCACAAGAGTGAGTTTCTCTACAAGTAGTGATATCAGCTTTGGTTTTTATAAATATAATCTGTCTGGTACATTGTGAAGAGGGGAATGAAACAGGGAGATGCAGATGTTTGCTATATGCTGTTGCCATGCGGAGTGGAGCAGCTATAAAAAATACCTTTACCTCATACAAGCACATAACCTGAGAGGTGCATCAAGGCACGTGTATCCTTGCCCTTTAAGTGTGCAGCTGCTGGCTTTGCAACAACAATAACAGTGTTTTGTCCTTGGTAACATCCATGACATGAACAAACATGTGATGAAACAAAGTAATGAGCAGAAGCTGAGATTTAAATCAGCAAAGGCTCACTTGGGTGCAGATGGCACTGGTTATTGCTTTGAGCAACTCCCTCGATTACTGCATAGTTTGCCCACGTATCAAACAACAGAGCTGGGCTCCTGATAAATAATTAATAAGGATTTTGTTGAATGCTTGTCTCCCAGGCAGTATCACCATGGAGATGATCTGGCTTTTAGGATGTGAAAACTAACAATCTCCGAAACAATGGCACTGTGTCAACCTTACTCTTTCCCTGAAAGGGAGAGCTCTCAGAGATGTGTTAGCAGATTGCACGACGCCAGGCACTAATTTTGCTTACACTCACAGTGGCCTTTTGTCCCAACTTTTCAGTGACTGCATGAAATGTTTTCTGTGACTGTGCAGAAGCTTGTTCCTAGAATTACACATCCTGCATGATGCTCTTTAGTACTGCATCTGGCCCAGGGTTGGAGTCTCCAGGTAGCTTTTTTTCAGCAAATGGACACAGCAAAGATATAATCATGTGGGAGGAGGCTTACAAAAAGAAGTCTTCATAAGAATACTCTTGGAGAGCCCTTTGGATGCTTTACTTCCCTGTAGGAATATCTGTCCATGGCTCCTTCTTCCCACCTGGAAGGTCCAGAGGCCAGATAGACAGTTATTCAGCCCATCCCCTGCCTTTCCTTTTTCTCCTTTGTGCAACTTCTGGAAGTGCCATTTCAATGCAACTGCATTATCAGCATCCCCCTCCTTATCATTTGATTGCAGCCACCTCAGGGACCACACAATTTCATAGCTTTGTTTCTTTTCCTCTTGGGTTGGTGATGTCTGGGCCAAGAGCCATATGCAGAGACTCCCCTGGAAAAAACATTATATGGTGCCAGACTTTATTCTTTCTTGCTTGGCTCTGTGGAGCTGGAGAAAGAACAATGTACCTTTTCCCTCCCCACCCCCAAACATCCTCCGCTTTCCCTTTCTCTTCCTCCCCTGGTTGATCAACCTATTCTTTACCTCCACACCCCATTGGCCCTTGGCACGTTGCACTTCCCACCTTCGAGTCTCAAAGAAAGGAAGCAGAGCTGTGAAACCGGCTGGGCTCACCCACTTCCCATTGCTGGGTGGGGATGAATTTAGTTCACAGCTTTCAGAAAGGAGAGGTTTATGTGTATTTAACCTTCCCCTCCCTCTTCACCCCAAAAAAAAAATTTAATAATTTTCTTTAAACTTCTTTTCTGACACATTGCTCAGTGGCAACAAGCTGGTTTCCCTTTCTCAGGGAACTTCACTCTCTGTCCTGATGCTGGTTTTTTGACTCTCGACAATACTATTGCAAGAGCCCATTGGAATTTGTTTGAGCATGGGTGGTATGTACCAGTGCTGGAGTCAGCTTAAAAGTCACAGCCTCCCTTGGTGGAAAAAAGCAGTTCATATCTCACTATGGTCCTAAAAATAGCCTTGGTAGATAATAGAGAGTGGAAGATTGTTTTCAATGGGTCTGAATGTACTGCATGCAGGAGTTGCTGGGGAAGGGTCAGTGGTTTGTGGCATTTAAGTAGTCAGGCTCAGCTACAGCACTCACCAACTTAAAAATCTGTGACTGCACTGTGGCTAGTTCTACCTTTGTTTATATTCACACAACTCAGCTGGAAATGAGGCAAACTTAGGTTCATTAGATTAAAACAAATACATGAACCAACTTCCTGAAATCAAGTGAAACAGATTTTCCCTTTGATGAAAATACAGCTTTTTTTTGGCTCATGCCATAAATGATGATGCCAGCAGTGACTCAGCAGACATGGAGATTTAATATGGAAATGGGCACCTACTGCCTACCATGCCCTTTGCAAGATGTTTAGACTTGGAGATGCTTTTCTGCACGCAGTGGTCTTGATCAGGCTCTGCAAAAATAGATTCCACCCATTTAACTCTGCTAAGAGGCCAAGAGCTTGAGAAGGAAGAAAGACATTCTCTCACAGATAGGACTGAATGTACAGAAACCTTTGCAACTGTCATACTTTTGAAGTATTTATAGTTGAATTCCAGTTATTTGTATGAAACAAAAGCAAAGAAGCACGAAGTGTGTTGGAAAATACTTTATAATCTCCCTACACCAGTTCAGAGAGTGAGTATAAATCCTCTTTCCAGCAAATGGAAACCAGTAATTTATTGCAGCCTTGAAGAAAGCAATTTATTTCTCTACGCTTCCTGCCCAGCACACTCTGCAAGCTGACTCACGAAGGGATGGGAAGCCAAAAGCTGTGCTCCCTCTTTCCTATCTGCTTCTGGAAGGCAGAGCAGCTATGAAGCTGGGGCTGTGCTTGTGCAGAGCAGTTTGGAAGCGCCTTGCAATATTACAGGCTCACAACCCCTGCTTTCTCTCCCTTGTGCCATAGATTTTGGAGAGGGTGTTCTCTTTACCTGCTTCTGAGCAGAAACTGGTACCAGAACTGGCAGTTCAGGTGGAGGTGGTTTCATCCCTCTGACCCCACATGTGGGACCATGCAGCCATCAGAGCTGCAGAAGATACTGGGGATGGTTTTGGTGCACACAGCCAGTAATGAGCCTCAGAGGGAAACATCACATGGCCGAGTTTTGAGCTGTGACCTTGGTGCTTATGCATGTATTTAACTTTGCATGTGTGAGCTGTCCCACAAAAGTCAAAGGCCTGCTCACATGTGTGAAGTTAGGCATGTGCTAAAGTGTTTTGCCAGATTGGATACTGTGTCTATAGGGGCTTTGGGTGAACTTGAACCTGTTTTGTTGGGGTGAGAGGCTTTAGATTTCATTATTAGGAATCTGATATGTTACTCTCTCTGAGTGCAAGGTCTTGGAGTTATCTGAAATTCTCATTAAGACAAGAAGCTAGGAAAAATACAAATTCCTCCACTAGTAATGTTACTAAAAATACTATAATTAAATTATCTAAGTCTTAAACCCAGTAAAATATATTGAGAAAGCATGGTGGAGGTAAAAGTACAGTGTTTTGAGAGTACCGCAGGGACTAACAGCGCTTTCTCTGCAGATATTGAGATGGAATATTTGGAGTAGTTAATGTAGCTGATGTAAAAAAGCATGTTGCTTTTTTTGTACTCTTGATTCATAGGCTGTGACCCTTAATAAATTTTGATGTTGCACACAGTGAAGCCACTGCTTTCAGAGAAAGCAAGAAAGCAGGCTAGAAAAAAAAGAAAGAAAAGGACCTTAAGAATGAACAAACAAGTTCTTTCATAATGTATTTCTCCATTGACATTATTTCCTATTATGCTGAAGTTATTCAGGTTCATCATGCAGCAGTCCTGTAAGCGGGGTTTAGAAAAATTGAGCCAGCTCTGTCTGGTGTTAACAGCATAAGTGCACTTTGAAAATGTATTTTCTGGAATATATTTCTGAAAGAAATACATTTCATGGAAGAAGTTACATTATTGATACTTTAGAATACCGGGAAGAGAGGCTTGTTTTACAGTCCGACACCGTAACATACAGCTAGGGGTCTTATTTTGCTCAGAGATATGAAAACAATGGAACATGTAATAAATACCTAGAATGCAATTGTGATTTGTAATGTTTCTGTGAAATACTGAATAAAGCCCAACTGGGATGCTTTCTTGTTTGTGTTGGTTTTTTCACGTCTGTAGACTTGAGCCCAAGTATTCTTGCTGACATGGTCTGAGCAGACTGGTGCAGGTAAAAGACACCTGACTGGCAGAAATCCCCTTCTTAGAAGGGAAGAGCTAGAATGAATTCTGTCCTGCTCCACTAATCCTGCTTTGGGATGCCACCTCTGACTGTGACAATCTGCTGACACCGATCACTCTCTGTTTGGCCTTTCGGACCAGGTCACCAGCAAGACTGTGCAATCCTGGTAGCCTTTGAAATGTGGAATTTATCCACTTGGGGATTGTACAGGCCATCAGGCAGATGGCATGGGGTGAAAAGTGTTTGTTGAGATGCCTTTGAACCTTTCACTTTCCTGATGCCCTTTTTGAGGAGAAAAATAGCAATTGAACATGAGGAAAGGTATCAGAAATCATCCTTTAGTAGCCAGATGGTTTGTTGAACAAGGCACTTCTGTGGTGTATTGCACAGTTTGGGAGGGAGAGGCAGGCAGCAATTTCTGAGATGCTATTGTCCTTGTTTCCTTTAGGAGTCATGTTGGCTTTCTGTTTCGATTTCCTCATCTTCTGAAGGCAGATAAATTGTGCTGTTCCACCACTTGCCTGTCAAGCCTTAACTAATAAATGGCTACAGCTTATGTGCTGTGCAAATAGACAGTGATAATACTTTGTTAGTGCATGTGAGTAAACCTTACTTACGTATGAGTGCTTGTACTGGTGACGTACCAGGGGCACTGCCTCCTGCACAGCGCTCTTACCGTTTGTCAGGATTGCAGGGGATAGTCTGACCGTGGGCAGGTGGGTGCTTGGAGCTGCCCTGGCTTCACTGACACCACTGGAGTAAAGATATTTCACACCTGCCAATTGTCTTTCCTTGTTTCCAAGTGCTGGTCACCATGCTCTGAAGAAACTGAGTGAGGGAAGAGAAAGTCTTGAATGTTAAAACCCAAGAGATGTGTTCAGCATGTATTCTTTCCTTACATTGGGATGAGATGTTGCAGCCTGGATGTCACTGAGAAAATCCCAAGTACTTTGGCTGGGTTCTTGAATTCTACCCCTGCAACTGGGAAGTGATGCTTTCAGGAGAGCTTAAGTACCATCTTTGAAATTTGGGTAAACTTCTAGGAACAGCCTCTATAAATTAAAGTGCCTTAACCACTTTCCAGCATGGGCTGTGAGACTGTAAACTCTCTGGTCCTGTTACAAAATATGTTCCCAGGCAACACATCTGTTTGCATTAGAATATTAATACAAACATATATTCATAAAGTGCCACGACACTTTTCAATCACATTTGCATTTTTATACCTAAAAATATGTTTTCTTATATACAATTATTCCACAGAGGCAAGTTGCAGTAATTATGGGTAGATGTGCAAAAGTCCTATATGTGGAGCACACAGTCAAGTTAGCAGGAGATTGGCATGTCCTCTGGGCTGCCGTTATTACTTTACCAGTCGTGAATGGCGAAGAATTTGCTCCCCGTTGTATATTTGACAATGAAACCCTTCTTAAATTCTTCCTCAGAGCCAAGTACAAGGCTGTCTTTTAATAAAAAATGTGTTTTTACCCATGTCTATATTTATTTCTTGCAGGAATGCACGTACTGCTCCAAGAGCCACCCACATCCTTCTGTATACAGAGTGTATTTGCATTTGCAGTCAGTCCCAGTGCAAACGTGGGAAGGGGAAAAATCCAGTGTCATCTTTAGAGCTGGTTGCCTTTTCCATCTCTAGAATTACTTGGAGACTATCTTGGTCACTCATTCAATTAAGATCTGTTGTATTACCTTTTCTAGAAATATGTGCCATGTAAATAAGACTGTAGCTATGCTGTTACTTTTAAAATCTCTATTCCAAATATTTGGGTCAAGAGGAAAAAAAGAATGGTTTTGGTTAACATGCAAATCGTTTTGTCCCTTGTCTTCTTTTTGTTCTGCTGTACCAAGGTAGGGAAGCACTTGAGCAAGAGCTTAATTTTAAGCATGTGCAGCAATCTTTGGGAATTCAAGGGTATGGGGCATGTGCTTAATGCTTTTTTGAACAATGTTGCTTTTCAGAGTTGAAGGCTTTGTAGGAAACCTGATCCTTTAAACTGGCTCCTGTTTATGTACATTTCAATTTTATAATATTGTAAGTTTTTCTCTTCTTTCTTCAATATCCTCAATGTTACATCATGTAATGAAAACAGTACTGGTCATGCCACTTGCAATTACTGAAGTAGGCAGTGAATTTTTTTTTTTTCTAGAGTAACTAGGGAAATAACATAAATCATAGATTTACAAAGGTTTTCCCAGCAGAAGTCCACAGTAGTTGGCTGCAAAGAATGACACAAGTTTGGTTTACCCGTAAAAGGGTGGTCATCTCAGCAGGTCAGTGAAGTTCTTCAAAGAGGTATTGTTGATTTTAAGCTAGCTGATAATTTATTCCCTGAACTCTAGCTTAAAAAAACAATGCAGGGTAAATATTGAGTATAATAAAGGCCATGCTGCCATTCAGTATGCACAATGCCCTCACCTTCCCTCTCTCACCAGCTTCTCTACATTGTTGCCTTCTGCGTTTCTCATAGGGCATGAGATGACCTCCACGATTATTTATGGGGGTGTTCAGATAAGCCCTTTTTTCACAGGCAACATACATACACACAGTCACAAGGACTGTTATAATTTGAATTTATATTGCAAGTTCAGCTATCACTTCCTCTGTTCCCACCCTGCCTTTTGGAAAGCTATCCAGTTACATGATATGCTTGTAAAAAAGCTTGCTGATTGAGGAAGGATGCAGGAAGGATATGGTTTTGCAGTGATTGCGTAAGTGTTGTGTAGGACCTGAAGCCTTGGGTTTATATGAGGACGAGTTTAGATGTGAATTTCAAAGATTTATTTCTTCTGATTTTTGAATAAGTCATAACTCCTGAAGAGTTTGCCTTCTTTAGAGAACCATGGACTAACCTGTGTTAATGGGATCCTTTATGTATTAACATGGATATCACTACGTAATCGGCACCCTGGATTCCCTGCCCCTGTTCTGTCAGAGATCTCAAAGTTTTTTCAGAGAAATTGTCGCCAGAGTTTCTGTTCAAAATTGTCAGATGCAATCATGTCTTAGCAAATGTACTTCCCATCAAAATCTCTTGGGGAGTTTTACCATTTGCATAAGGAGACTGCTTAGGCTAGCCCAGAGATCATTCCAAAAGATGCTGTGTTCCCCCTCAGTGAAGTCCTAAGACCTGAAGAGCCCAAAACTTCATGTCACTCATTACTGTAATGAGAGTGTATTTATTGCTATATGGTGAGGGAGCTGGAGCATGGAGGTTTGTATTTTAAAGGTTTGTTTTGGTCATTCCATGTTCTGCCAACATCTAACATCTGTATTTATTTTTTGAACTCTTCTTAGTGGATTAGATGCATCTGTTCAGTTCCAAAAATAATGCTTCATTTCCTGAATTTATAGGTTGCAATAAAATCCATCCGTAAGGACAAAATTAAGGATGAACAAGATATGGTTCACATCAGACGGGAGATTGAGATCATGTCATCCCTCAGCCACCCTCATATCATCACCATATATGAAGGTTAGTGAATGTGATTTTCCTCTCTGACTGCTGTGTTACGTTCTTGCAGACCTGATGTTCATGTTTCTTGAGATCGTGCACCAAACCAACCCCTACTCCTTGTGTAACTCATCCCTTACCAACGAGACTGCCTTGAGCCTTGCCTTCCCTCTGAGCTACCAGTGTTTCACAGATGCATAACCCTTTGCTTGGAAGAGCTTCTTCTTGTGTGAGTTCGCTGTGTTGATGGCAGGTGGGAGATGGTTGCGTGTATCACCTCACGTCCTTGCTCCCTCTGGACAGCTCAGTTTCATTTCACCCTCACCCATGAACCAGCCTGATGTCTGTTTCTGTTCCCAACCCCTGAACCAGTCCTCGTTTGCTTTATTTTCCCTGGACTGCACAGGACTACTCTTATCTGCTCTTTGGAACAGTGGCGAGGGGTAAGAATTGGTAGGGTCCCTTCCCTACCAATTAGAGTTGCTAGTTCTGTCATTGCAGCTTTTCCCCCTGAATCCCAGCATGCGCTTCCTGTCCACCTCTGCACAGTTTCCTGTCAGTCTGCTGGCTGGCTTATCATTCCTGTTTCCTTATCCTGTCTTCTCCCTCTACCTCCTTTCTTCCTGGGACACAGCTAGGAAGATTTGCCGGTTTATTTATGTCCCAGCACTAGCTGGGCGGGTCAGGCCATGTATGTGCTAAAAGACGCCAGCCAAAAGGTCTGTGCTGCAAGGAGGGAGGCTGCGTGGTGGACCTGGAACATGGATTCCAGAGGTTCAGAGGGACCTGGGTCAGGCAGCCTTGTCCCTGGGGATCACCCCTTTTCCTCCATGCAGAATGGGAAGCCTGAATGTAGCCCTACACATTTCCATAGCCGTGAGGTAAATGCAGAAGATGTTTATGGCAGCTCTGCTCTGAGAGTTGATATGACTGATTAAAACAAGGGCTGTCTTGGCGTACTGTTACACTATCGCATATTGAGTTATTCAAAAGCATGTTCTTGTACTTGAAAAGAGATGAGTATCTGTCTTTTTATTGAATAAACTCATAAAAGGATCTGGAAACAGAAAAGGGGAGGGATGCTGTGTCAGCATGTGGGTTGCAAATGGAACAAAAGTTACTTCAAATGTGGACGGGAACTCAGGAAGAAAGAATATTAAGCATGCTGTGGTCCTTTGACCAATTGCCCTTCTCATCCTTACTTTAAATGGTTTTTACTGAGTTAAAACATTTTGTAAAAGTGAAAAAGGTTACAGCATTTTTAGGAATCAGAGACTAAAGTCCTGTGGGAACAAAACTTCCCTCTCTGGCCCTGTGGAGGGAGGAGCAGTGCTTCTGCAGCAGAGCCAGTTGAGCTCCATGATGGAGAGTTCATCTTGTCAGAGGAGAATGAGCACCTCTGTCAGGTGCTGGTGTGTTTTCCAAGCAGTCAAGAGTCAGTATTTGGCCTGTAGCAGCCAATGCTGTAACTTAGGTATGGTAGCACTGGGAAGATGTGTGGTTGTGCAGCTGAACCTACAGGAGCTGCCCAGTGGTGAGGGTGTGAGCTCAGGGACCCTTGAGCATGTGCTTCACTTGAAGCTGAAGAGTACTTGTAGTGAAGTTAAGGGACTACATGAAAGACTGAAGTATTTGTATCCTCTTGAAGTTGGATTTTAAACACATAGCTGTTCCTCTTGAGTGATGCATAAAGAGTGATAATATTGCTATCCCCTGACACAAAATGTTGAAGTCAGTAAATCCTAAGAGATGGGCCAAATCTCACCAAAATTAAGCAATCCAACATTTCTGCAGTTGGTGTATGCTACAAGTCTAGTGTCCCTTTCTAGTCAAGAGAGATCAGCATCTTCACAGGGTGGTTGGCTCCCTCCTGGGAGACGTTTTTTTCAGGTAAGTGGGATAAATGACATATTGGAGGCTCCTGTTGGAATCTAGCTGACTAACTTAGATCAGATGCTTAACTTTTAAACTGAAGACACTCTAGAGATATTCTACTGCTCTCTCACAAATTTTTACTGTAGGTTTTCAGACTGCCACTGCACGTCTGACAGCTCTCTCAGTAGGTGCCAGGTTGCACAGATACCTAGCATGGACAATGCTGGCTCCCTGTAATATCTTCGAAAGCTCTTTGTATTGCATTTACAAACATGTGTTTTCCTTAAGTAGGATCCTTGTTTAGGTATCCTTTTGACCTTCCTGCTAATAGCAATTAACCTCTGAATTTGTCTACTTGATGTAAACACAAGCTTATCTTTTTTATTGATACCAAGCAAATTCGGATGTGTGGAAACAAAGCTTTCCAGTTTAGAGGTACTTTTTTGTAACCTAATCAAAAGGCATGTACCTTGCCCATTACTGCCAGGGCAGATGTACAGTTGTGACTAAAGAAATTCCATCCTCTCAGCAGGGCTGTAATTGGCAATCTGTCGAGTGTGGCTGTGAGGGAAGTGCTCTTTAAGTGACTTTAAACTCCTTGAAGGGGACTGGATAAACAAAGTTGGCTTTGCTGGCAGTGTTCTGATTTCAGCACATAAATTTTAGTTTATAGAATAATGCCTCTGTCCATTCATCTATCTGTCTCTCCCCTGCCCCTCGCCCTTCCTCTGCCCTATTGCTTTTTTGCCTTGAAAACTCCAGGATTTTATAATAAAGCCTTTAAGAGCTAACATATTTTTCCAGGGGTAGCTTGAGTGCAAAATCTACCTCATCTGGCAATACTTTATAAAAGTTAAACCAGGGAAAGAACATTCTGCAAACATTTGAACACATGTTGGGCCAATCATGAGGGTGAAGTTACACTTGGTACATTTAGGAGTGAGCTCTTGAGTCTTTGTAGTGTGAAGTACAGTTGTCTATGTGACTGTTTCTGTGCTGAAAGAGTTGTCTTTGGTCAGCATAACCATACAGAAAAGTCTGCCCGCTTGCAAAATGCACTTAAAAATGAATAGACTGTTAGCTAACAGAAATAGTTTACTGAAGATCTTCCCTGAAGAATGAATAAATATTAGGATCAAAATTTGGTGCCAGTGGAACATGATGGCATTAACGTAAACTAATAACTTCAGGAAAGTGAGGGCTCGAGTGCTCTGCTGAATTGGGGCCAGGATGCTTATAAGAGTGCTGGACCCTTTGCATTAACAAGGCACAAAATATGGATCTCCAAAGTCAGATGCACTTCTTACTTTTGTTTTCTACGTTGCCGTTTTGGTACTCTTAAGAAAAAGCAGAGAGATTCTCCATCATGTGTCTCCCAGTCCACAATGGCTTGAGCTAGGTTGCATGCTTAATCAGGAGACTGGTTCAGCTCTGCTTTCAGACCCCAAAGACAATGGGAGATAATCTGACAGTGTGTAACAGCAGTGGCATAATATTCCAGGATACTCACTGCACTTGCCAAATACGTGTTCAATCTCGCATTTTGTGCCAGACTTCGTGCAAGAAAACATAAACACGCTTGGTGTTTCACACACACACAGGCCTGTCTCCAGTGTGGGGAGCTGTGTCAGTCAAGTCACCACATCATCAGCAAAACCAGCTGCACTGTCAGAAATCTGCCTATGTGGCAGCTGTTAAGGTGTGTGGCCATGAGCCATTGCTAGGGAACTGCATCCCTGCAGCAACACCAGCTCAGACAAGTGCCCCCCGCCGTCAGCTGCGTGTACACCTCGGGGTGGGGCAGGCAGCCAGGGGCCAGGGTGGCAAAACAGTCACCTATCTCAGGCTGTGACAGTTCAGAGCAGTCCCAGCCTCTGTCCCAGCCTCTGCTATCTCCTGGTTTTCAGACATAATCAAAACAAACTTTGGTGCCTAATGACCCCACCCCTTCTGTGTACAAAGTACCTGAAAAAGCCACAAGTCCATTAAAACATCACGTGGGTGACTGGGCTTTAATCAAGAATGTTGGAAGTTGGAAAGCTGGAATGATTCTTTTTTTTTTTTGCCAAGAGAAAGTACTTCAGCAGTGATACTGTTTAACCACATTTCTAATTGATTTCCTCTAATTATGTAGGCTTTTGACCTTCGAGTGCTTTATTCTCATTGTTTTCAGTTGATAACATCCAAGAACATCAAGTAATATTTCAAGTGTCTGGAGATACTAATGAAACAAGAATAAACAAACTTAACTCTTCAGTTACCATACCCCAGCTTTATGAATTTCCTGTCTTTCAGGGTGATCACCTAAACAGCACTTCATTGGACATGACATAAACTCAAACATGTGAGATCACTGGCAGGTCCAGTTTAAATGTCAAACTGATTGCCAGCAGCGATGAAATTTACTTCCATCTTCCCATTTACACAGTCCTACTGTAGCAATGTAAATATTTGCTTGTCTGAAGTTCCTTGACAGTTTTAATCATAATTTAAATAAAGGGGAGTTAGCTCTTGTATTCTTTGCTGAAACAAAGACAATTAGTGTAATGTTATTGTGGCCAAATTAGCAGCTGTCATTTTTCCTTCCTTTTAAAGAGCAAACCATCACAATCTGCATATCCTCAGTCTTGCTCTTTGAGAAACAACCTCACCAAGGATAATGGTTCTCATTCTGATTTAATCTCCTCTCTGGGGAGTAAATTATAGCATGCTGTCTGATTTAAAAAGATTATTGCAGGATCTTAACTACGTTCCTTTAATTTAAAAGGAGATACAATTTGGCTGAATAAGGCCATAATTTAGGAAAACAATTTAACACAAGCATAGCATTAAAACACATACTTTATATCTTGGTATCTTCAATTATAATTAAGCATATGCATAAATTTATGTGTATGCATATAAGTGGTTTTCTCATTGGACCTGGGATATTTTCATGTCTGCTGTATGCTCTCTTAAAAAGAGTAAAAAAATACTACCACTACTAAAAAAACCAACTAAACAAAAATTATGCCAAGGGGCTGTAAAGCAGTCAAGAACACAAAAGCTGAATCAGGCTGAATTTCTAAGGTGAAAGACATTTTTCAGTACTTGCATGTCTTTTTGAAGAATAATTGAAGCCTTATTACAAAAGTGAGGTAATTGGGTCATACATGAATTTTCTGAATGAAAAGGTTATTCTAGTCTGCATCTCCAAAATTAAAAACAAACTAGCTTGTTCTTTTGATTTGGCTGACCTTTAATAAAAGAGCATTTTGTAGCAGTGGAAAGGTACTTCTGTCTGCGGCTGTTAGGAGAGTAATAAAAATACCGCTGAATGGAAAGACACCAGATGGAAGGAATGTCAACATACTGGAACTAATTTAGGAGATTGCTCTGATAGAGAGCAAAGGCATGAGGAGAATTCAAATGGTTCCAGTGCGAAGAGATTGGCCGCCCCTCTTAAACTAACAAACTAAAATCCTTACCCCAGGGTTACATGTAAACCAAACTGGAATCAGCCCACAAGGAGGTAGACCTTTAGGGGGGGAAAAAATCCACCCCCCTCAGCACTCACTCTGACTTTAGTATTCTACAAGCTTGAAGGAAGGGCAAAACTGCCTGCTTTTTTTTTTATTTTGGTAGTAATTAAGTCCAAAGTGAACTAATAGAGAGGCGTACAATGTACCATTAAATCTTTCTGACTGATGTTTGCAAACCATGCCCATCTGGGCTTCCAACAATTTTAGGGTGAAGCACATCTTAGCAATGAAGAAATGTGAGTATGCTCATTTGGTGTCAGACTTGTCCCATGAGTTTCAGAGGAGGTGACTTTGGTGTAGCTAAAGGGAAGAATTTGGCAGTAGGGTTAAAAAAAAGAGTGCTGATGAGCAAGAGGTCAACCAGCACTATTTGGAAAATGGAAGGCTGTAGATACAATTTCACAGCCTCTAAATGGAAATAAGTGGAGAGATTATATGCAAGAACTATTACTGTAGTAGAAAAACCTGTAAAAGAGGGACAGATTATTCATGTTACAAAATGTACTTTGTCTCAGATGTGTCTTTGATAGTGAGGAGTGAAATTCTTTCCCAGTTCCACATTTATGTTCTTTAAGGAACTTTGAAGTCAGCAGATTTGGGTTCAATTACCAGTCTGGAAGTATAGAATTTTTTTCTGTCACTTTTAAAAAAGAAACAAACACATTAGAGTTAAGGGTGGAGTTTAAAGAAAAGTTGTAAGAAATCTTTGACCACTGTATCTTAAGCACCCCTTGCTGCTTGGGTTCCCAAGGCTTTTGGAGTGACCAGACCAAGCCCAGGCAAGCTTGTAGCCCCTTGGAAAATGCTGTTTCTCCACGTTGCTGTGGCCAATGTCCTAGTACTTTGCTCATCTCCTGGGGTTACAATCACGTTGTTCCTCACACCTTGAGGTTCATGCTGTTCCTGCTCTTGGTTCCTGATGTGCTCTCACACTGTCCCTGCTTCCTCCCCTGTGGCCACATAAAGTGTAGTCATCTCCGAAGTCAGTCCCTCAAACAGCAGGCTCTGTCTGCTAAGGAGTAGTAGTGATTTGCAAGCACTACTCTGCAGCAGCACTTGACCACTATGACTGAGGCAGTGCAGCAGCCCTCCTGCTACATCAAGGTCTTGCTGCAGCTCTCCATGTAACTCAGGTTGCAGAGTGGTGAAGATAAACACAGTGGCTCAGAGATAAATGGTACACAGCCCATAGCAAGCATTTCTCCTGCTGCCATCCCCTCTAACACGTGAAGCTCATGGCTCGTATCTAAGCAACCCCCCATCTTGATTTTTGATTGACAGGCCATCTCCCCTGCTATCTATATCTGGATGTTGATACTGACAGTTCTCCACTTACCTAATTTGGCCAGCCAATTACAGAGTATTGATGGTTTGAAAGAAGCTAAAGCAGCCCCACCTCACTTGTACATGGCCTCCTTCCCTTTACCTTGCTCAGGGTTGAGGAGCAGGCTTGTATGACATGGCCATCCCAGAAGCAGCAAGCTTTGGGAGGCTCCTGGGGTTCAGCATCCTGCCAAAGCCATGCTTCTCTATTGGCAGTAGGTGCAGCCAGGGTTCAAGCACACTTCTAGGTGGGGGTGAGCTTCAGAATGAATATGCAGTAGGATGGAAGGTAATAAATCATCTGCAGCAAAAACAAGGAGTGAACCAAGCAGTCCCAGAAGCTATATGGAGGCAACCCATCCATCATCAGCCCACAGGTTACAGCCCAGGTGCTAACAGGGCAGTATATTTACTACCTCATTATTCTTTGCAGTAAGTCAATCCAGCCTTTAATTAATGCCCTCCTCTCTTCCCCCAGCCATTGGCCACAAGGCTTTCTTGAGCATATGTTTATAAAACTACACGCTGTGCTCAGAAGGGAAATTCAGAAGTGCCTGTGTGAAACCTGCCTGACATCCTAAATACTACTGTGAAAATTCATGGTGCACTTGGCTGATGGTTTGAGATTTGCCAGAATACCACCTTGTCATTTGCCTGATAGTCTTGACCACTGAATTCCTCTTCAAGGTTGTGTGTGTGTATAGACATAAATCCCACTGCCTTTCAACCTCCTCTTCTTTCAGCAGCACCTCTCATTTTAGATTTTTTGTCTGCTGTTCAGTTCCCTCTTTGCAGGAAGTAGCTGTGTGCCCACTCATGAGGTTCAGCTGATACGGTGGAGGTGCTCTGAAGTGAAATGATGCAGTTATAAAAAAATACCTCCCTACTCACCTCTGCTCCTGGGTGGAGAAACAAATTGCTGTTTAATTCTGTAATCGTTCAGCTGTGGTGATGGTGAGGAGGCCTCTGCAATGTCATCTAAGTTCAAGGATAGTTTCCCTCTCAAAATTCTCCCTTATGAAGAAGAATGTGCTGGTAAACTGAAAGCCAGATGTGAGCTACTGGAACGATTATGTTCTCATTGATTTGAGTGTGGCTTTATGACAAAAATTTGAAATTTGGAACAGGGATTTATACTTTCCTAAATTCAGCTTGATGGTGTTATCTCAGTTTCCTAGTGGGTATAAGAGAAAATTTGAAATGGAAAGTGCCTTTGAATGCACATTTCTCCAAACCAAATGCTTTCTGCCTCATTTCTATAGAAATGTTGTAAAATACATCTGGATCAGGACTTCTTTTACTATGGCAAATTTGAGTAAAAAAAAATTAGATTTTAGAATTTAAAACTTCGGAACATCCAGGATGATTTGAGAAAACTCTTAGGACTGAGTAATGAAGGCAAAACTTTAATAAAAACACAGCCTGGAAGAATACTCTTATCATGTCAGGGCTGTTATTGCTGTTACTGTCATCAGCAGAACTGAACACCTGGTAGGGCATCAGCTTTTGGGGGAGTGGGGCAAGAAGAGCCAAGGGCACATGTGCCTCTGAGCTGAAGGTGGTCCTCAGCTGGAACTGCTTGGGATGTGCATTCCCATGAAAGTGCACTGAGATCGTTTGTGCCATGTGGCATCTTCACTATATGTGCATGATACATGCATGTATTTCATGATAACTCATGGAATCAGCTGGGGTTTTGGGGGGATGTTGTTGTTGTTGTGTGGTTTTTCTGTTTGTTTTGAGTCAGATCTCTTATATAAGAGCATTTTAAGTGATTTGTTTCAGCTTACTAAAACTATTTCTTTTTGCCTTCTTAAACAAGCCTGTACCTAACAAGCCTTTCTGAGCTTAGAGAAATGAATATGTGCATTACTGTTTTATTGGTAACACATCACAGCACTTCCCTCTATGACATGGGGCATGTTCAGTTTTTCCCAGACAGTATCAGTCTGTCATTCTTGGAGAGGATACTGTATGTATAATCCATCCAGAGACGGCTTTTCCAGTTTCCGAAGTTTATTGCTAATGAGGATGCACATAGGATGTAATCGCTGGCAGGAGCCTCTGCTTTGGGGTACAGTGAGGCCAGCAGACAAGTAAGCAGCCAATTTTATCTGGCTGTTTGCTCTCCCTTTTATCAGAGCTGTTTGGCTGGGGTTCAGGGGTGTTAGAGTGAACTGCAGAGGCTTTGGCTTGTAGATTTGAGTGACAAGGTGTGAGAGGACATGAGACAAAGCCTAAGAGAAGCAAATATCTGTGTGTTGAGAAAGGCAGCTTCACATTTCACTGCAAAAACTGAAGCTTAATTCTGTTTTTTTAAATCACCAAAGACCACTGGCTGAGCTTTGATGAAGAGATATAGGAAGGCATCATTACAGTAGGGCTGATCAAAACGGTGTGTAATAAATCCTTTAACCTCATTAATTTGCATATGCCTTGCTGCCAGTGTGACCAGTGCTGCCACAGACAAAAAGAAAAGGAAAATCACCATGTTTTCATATAGCAGAGGTTATTTATGGCAGGTGCAGGAAGCTTCCAGTGAGTTGCAGTGGATTTTCAGTGACAAAAGAGAACTATCCAGGACATTTCAGCAATTCCAGACTATTAACAGCCTGCTTTACTAGATTAAATATTAGTTATCTGCCATTCACAGTGAAGTCCTTGACAGCATGTGACACAGCATACTCTGGGCCCCAGAGAAGAGTCGGGCTGTGATGTGTATTAGATGCATTTTCCTTGCTCTGCTTACGCTGGAGTTGTGCATTGCTGCCGGCTCTGCGCAAGCGACAGAGGATTACAGCACGCAGTCTGTGCACGTGGTGGGACATATGGTAGGGGCAGGAGATAAGGAAGCTTGAGGATGAGCTGGGTGCATGAGATGGGGTATAGAGCAACACTGACAGGAGCTGTACAGTTCTGGAGACGTTGCAGCCAGGTGCTCATGCCCGCCATGCTGTCGCACAGAGTTGGGATGGAGGAGGACACATCTATCAGTTCACTTGTTGGATTTTGGTGGTAGGTGAAAGCCAACCAACAGTCATTGTAAGCCAAACGGCAATCCTGTATCAGTCACTGAAGACAAGAATTCATTATGCCTTCTCTTAACCCTTTCCAAATGATACGAGGGCTCCAGTTTGCTTCTGTTCTCTGGCCTCAAGCGGGCTACTGGTACAAGGAAGTCCCTGCTGGAGCAGGAGCTAGTATTCATGTGTTACTGACACAAGTGTCCACCTCACCTCACCTCACTAAGATAAGTTGACTTTGCCACTCTGTGACCCCATACTATTTGAGACAAAGAGTTTCATGTAGCCATGTGAAAGAGAGGATAACCTCAGCTTCCTTCTCTTGGTCTGAGATGTTGTAATCTTCCTCTGGTAAAAAGTAGCTTTGAAACTTGATTTTTGCAGTGGGATTGTGAGTACATCTTCCAGGCTGCAGTGGTGGTCAAGCATGCGTTCAGATATCCTGAGTCTTCTTCACTCTTCAAAGTGTCAGTTTTCAAATGTGTTGAATCAGCTGTGGCGTTTTTTCTTTTCTTTTATTCTGTGCAGTGTTTGAAAATAAAGATAAGATTGTGATCATCATGGAGTATGCAAGTAAAGGAGAGTTGTATGATTACATCAGTGAGAGGCGGCGATTAAGCGAAAGAGAGACAAGACACTTCTTCCGACAAATAGTCTCTGCTGTGCATTACTGCCACAAGGTGAGCAAAGGATTTCATAGTAAAAAATGCTGTTTCAAGGCTGATTTCTGGCATATATTTCAAAGCATGTCTGAGGCAACAGCCTTCATTATTAAGTATCAGAGCACGTGATTTTATCAGTACAAAAGGAGATCTTCATTAAAAGTACTACACTGAACTAGGGCCTTTTTTTAATCATGTTTTCCTGTGTTATGGCAGATACCAGACACACCCTTACTTTAGCCCTATGTTGCATTTTTGCCTTTGAAATAATTCTCCTGACATTACAAACTCAAAAATTACAGCATCAACTAGAGAAGGCATCCCATATAACCTCTACAACATTAATATTAATGCATTCAAACAAATGCCAGTTTGCAATTTGAATATGCTGGTAAACAACTTTAGAACAGGAGATATATGAGAGAAAAATCCAAGAGAAAGCTATGAGGTTCACGTATGAGCTTTAGTGCATACTCATTCTGGATAGGTAAAAGTAACTTTACCAGATGTAGTGGGAAAGATACCATTTGCTAATGACCTTATCCATCATGGTACCCACTTGGAATGACAAGCAATTAAACCCAAGGTAGCAGACTGGCTGTCATTACGGACATTTTATCCTGTTTATGAAACAGCTGCATAGACCCAAAACTTTTATGAGGCTAAAAGCAATGAGCAGATAACACAGTTTTTATTGGAATTCTTAAAACACTTAAATCTCTACTTGAATTCTGATAAACAAGGGTGTTTCTCAAAGTCCTCACTGCGGAGTGCTGAAAAGCTGCAGTGCCATTCCTGATGCAGTTAATTTTCCCAAGTTTCTGTAAAGAAGGCTCTGACCTAGACCCAGTCTGTTTGCTTCCATCCCTAATATTTACAATCCTTTGGGATTATAACTCCCCCGATCCACGTGGCTGCTCATTGGAGGAACGGGGGCTTTTGTAGGGGCTAACGTCATTGACAGATACTGGTTTCTGGTGCCTGGGAAGAATATACTGCTTTCACGCAGTGGGGGCAGGATCCAGGATGGAATTAAGCTCCGAAAAGACACCCTCCAGCCCTCCACCCCCCACCCCCTGCTGTTTTAGAGTCTTTGTGGGAGGATGGATTCCAGTCATTCTTCCCTTAACCACACACCAAGTGACTAATACAGTGCCTGTCACTAGTCACTGGGCCATGAGTGTTACGACAGTGAAACCAGCCCTGAAATGTAGAAGCAAAGACCACCCTGCCAGCTCACCTTTAATTTTCCCAATATTTTCTCATGTTCTTCCTCATTTTTTTCTTCCTTGTTTCAGAATGGTGTTGTCCACAGGGACCTAAAATTGGAAAACATTCTTCTCGATGACAATTTTAATATTAAGGTAGGATTCTTTTTCTCAGCTTCTCAGAATGGATTTGCATGTTTTATAACATTTTTACCCAAGGTATTAGAAGAGCCATTGTTATGGTAACAGCTACTAAGCAACAGCATCTGGCAAGAGGCTCAGAGGTTGGGGGAAGAGACCACCGATTCCCAGTAATACACACTAAATGAAGCTTTGCAGACTGTGGGGGAGAAAGCCCTGTCCTGCCACGCAAAGGCCGTGATTCCCAATGCAGTATCTATCCACTAGCAGGAAACAGCAGAGCATTTCGTGCTGTTGGGCTTATTGTACAAATGATATTATTGCTGGCTGCTTCTGGGGCTAGGAAAAAACTGTTCTGGTCTACAGGGTTCAAGTGCCTCCTACAGAACACTCTGAATGTTCTTTTGATCATGGCTGGAAAATAAGCAAATAGAGTTTCAAAATAAACCTAGTAAAGCACATGTGCTTCATTAGGAAATGGCCTTGGAACTTCAGACTCAAACGTATACTTTGGATGGTGATGTCAGTGATGTCATTTCCATGCCATTTCTCCCCAGTGAAAGCATGGGAATGACCTTTTTTCCTCTCTTTTTCTTCTATTGTTTATAGCTGTAGCACAAAGTTAAATAATGCAGAGATTTAATTTCCAGTGTAATTTCCTATATATATCCTATATATATTCCCTGTAAAATAAGTGTAATTTCCAGGTGGCTGAACCTGTTTCACTTGCAACTTTGTTCCTCCTTGGGTAGCTGGATGTAAGCGTGGCTGGATGTACTCATCCATGGGCAAACAAGCAGAGCGAGGAACACCAAAGAATTTCTGCTGACGCTTTAGCATCCTTATTTAATTAAAAAAGTAATCAAGGAGCTACTTGCGTAGCCCAGTATCTAAATAGCCTGGGTCTTCCTTTTGTCTCCTCTGAAAGCCCTGGGGCTGCAGGCACTGCCTTCTGTGCTTCACACTGGAGAGATTGTCTTCAT
This sequence comes from Corvus kubaryi, assembly GCF_017639235.1. Taxonomy (NCBI): domain Eukaryota; kingdom Metazoa; phylum Chordata; class Aves; order Passeriformes; family Corvidae; genus Corvus; species Corvus kubaryi. The sequence goes on along the minus strand of NW_024582061.1, from coordinate 12,708,289 downwards.
TTCAAGCTGATGTGCAATGGAAATGGAAAGTAACATGTGGTAGCTGCCATCTGTGTAACGCTGATGACAGAAGCTAACTTGGATCAACTAGTGGATTAAAGGCACATAAATATGTGGTTTCCAAAAATAGTCTTTTACAGAAGGCCCATCTAATGCAATATTTGGATGTTTTGCTGTTAGCATCCAGCGTTGGAGCAGACCTCCCTTCTCCTGTTCCTACAGGGACACGGTCTGCAGCAGCCAGAGCTGTTCTCAGCAGCACTGAAAACAAAAAGTAACCTTTCTAGGACATTGTATACAAATCAGGCTTCCTCAGGCAGGATGACCTTTCTTTCCACATTACATGCCAAACTATCTTCCCAGCTAATCAGAGAATTCTTGAGAGAAAAGAGGAATTTGTGGAATTTGCTAGCTGTGGTGGGCTGGATCTCTGCACTGTGGTCCTCATATGCAAAACCAATCACTTCCTCAAGCCTCTGGGGAGCTGAGCTTTGTCAGAAGGCTCTGTTCCCGCCCCTCTCTCCTTTATGGGAGTCGATCTCCTGCGGGTAGAGCGGAAGGATGGGGCAAGGACAGGTAGCTTTGTGTTTGGTCCGCACTTGGAGCTGACCCGGGGGCTTCAGAACCACAGATGCATTTCAGCTGCCATAGTGAGTGGCACTGCTGTGGAAGAAATTCAGGTAGCTGTACCTCCCCACATACCTTCCAGTCATTTGGACATCTTTTTCTTGAGCGTTTCCCTTTCCTGACTTGCGTTGTGTTTAAGCTGCTGTAGGTATTTTTCATATTTCCAGCCTTTCCTCAGCTACATCTCTTCAATCTTAAGGCCTCTGAGCAGGCAAGGCTGCCTTGGCATGGGCAAGTGGCTGCTTTGCTGTCCCCTGGTAACTACTTCTGCAAAGGGTCTCATGAAACTGAAAAACAGACTGAACTCAGGAAGGTGTTGGTATTTCATACATCTTACAGTCAATAGTGATTGAATTTGGATTGCTTCAAGAGGTGACTTTTGGTATGGTTTTCCTTTTCCTCAGTCTTCTCTTTTTTTAAACCTTGTGACTAAGGTCAGCTTTGAATACTTGATGTTAAGCAGACAGCCACTATTTCCCTGATGCTGAAGCTTTGAATATGTTGCTGTGGTTTCTGTGTTACTTGCAAGGAATTTTACTTCCCACTTTTTCTTTGTTTCACTAAACAGTAACTGTTGGCAAGGAAACACATATGGAACTGTAAATTATTTATTAGGAGTACATTTATCAGGTCCTCATTCTGAGAGTATTTACATGTGGTTAATTCAGGCAGAAAAAAAATGCAGTTTGGGGTTTGGTATTGACTGATGGCTTCACATATCCAGGGGAAGGCATTTTCTAGAAATGGATTGATAGTCTTATCTGTACTTTCCCAGTATTCATATTTAATTCAGTGGATTACAAACACAAAATTGGCGGTTTGATTTTAAGAATGAGAAAATTAAAGGAATCTCTTTGTTCTTGGGTGCAATGTGCAATTAAATACATATTTCTGATGAAGCCAGTGATCTATGCATTATGATTTACAATAACATGTCATAATAATGTGAAGAAAAAATAATGTTGTAAAAATAGATCCCTGCATAGCAGCTTAAGCAATACTTTTAAAACAGGAAATAAAAAGGACAAGTAATCCATTAGAAATTATTATCTGACCTAAAAGGGCCCCAGGCCATTTTACTTGCTACTACAGTAACTTGGAAACCTTTCTTAAGCTTTAGATAATTAAGTGAAGGTCATGGAGGAGTGTATGAAGACATAAGAAGGGCTTTTTGTTGTTTTTAAGAGCTGTGATGGTGAGTAAAAGTCTCTGGAAGCAGAGTCGTGTTAGAATACAGCAACAAGGAAACACCAGTGTCTGGAAGCAACACAAAATTACACATTTTGAAGAGTTCTGCATATCCACATGCCAGAGGTGGTGGGCAATGAGGGGAAGAAAGTGATCCAATCTGTGGTGTATTTTTAGGTTTTTCATGGACTTGTTGTATGCAGTACTATTTCCTGCAGACTTTTACCGAAAACCACTAAATGCAGCAAACATAAATGAATCAAATGAGCTTTAAACACTTGTGAGATCCAACATGCACACATATCTACCATGCACAGCTGGAGGTGGGCAGGGTCAGACAGGCAGGAAGGCTAAGGCAGCTCCAAAGCATTGAAAAAGCTGCCCTGAGTTGGGGAGTTAGGAAGCCCTTTGTGGGAAGAGATTCACAATGGCTTTAGGCATTTGCCTTTGGTGGTCTTCAAAAAAGCCTTTTGGTGGTGCCTGCTTCTCTTCATCCGTTTTGCAAGGACCGAGCATGCTAGTGTTTGGTTCATTGTAGGCGTGAATTTACTGGAAGAAACAGCAGCGGGGCAAATAAGTAGCTGCCTCCATCTGCCCATAGCTCCTGCAGTTTGGTCTGATGAGGACCACATGTCCTCAAGCACTGCAGTTCTCCCCAGTGCCTAAATCTTCAAAACTGCATGCAGGGACATGGGGAGCAACTGCAGCCTTGTGTGGTGGCCAGGAAATTAATGCCTCTTGCTGAACTATCCAAATACTGTGTTCCTGCCCCATGCCACAAGCTACCCCCCAGGGACACCTGTGTCACACAGCCTGGCACGATGGAGGGGCCTCCTTGTTCACAGTAGGGATGAGAAATGGTTCCTGGGCTAGAAGAGATGTCTGGCAGAGGTTGATGTAAACCGTATGATCAACCCCGAAGTGATAGAAGAGTAGAACAATGCAAGTGTAACAGTAACATAATCCTGCTCACTGCACGTTCTCTTGGGCTGGTAAGGGGTCACCAATCAGCCTAACCACTGAAAACCCACGAGGGTTTCGTATATACAGAGTAAGTGTGTGGAGTTGGGCTTCACTTCACTGGAAGGCTCACCAACTGCACATACACTTCATTTGCTTTAAGAGACCTAATTATTTCTCTAGCTGCAGTGCAGAGAGACAGATTCTTAAGTTGGATAAAACTGACAATTTCTATGAGTGTGAACTTTGTGGAGTTTATATTCCACGCTTCAACAATAATAGCTATATTATATTTACTGTTATCAGAGCTAACAGTAGGTATGAACATACACTCCTGAAGCAAGGAGAATAAAAGTCTACTTTTCTGCTCCTCCCAATTTAGGAAGTTTTTTTGACTTGATGCCTTAGTTCCATTTAAGTGCCAAGAACATGAAGTAATTCTGGCTTCTATTAATCTTGTTTCGGGGGGCATGACAGTTTTAATGGGAAAAGCTGATAAACATCAGTCTGTGAGCATGGGAGTGGACTGTAACATAAATACTCTTTTCCTGAATGGTCAAAATGAAAACATGAATGCCCAAGTCTGAGAGTTTCTTAGAGTGAACAATGGTATGTGTATCCCTATATATATATTCATGCACATCCACATGCATTTTATACATTCCATGGTGGTAAGGGAATGTATTTTCATAAGGAATCACACTGTGCAGTGTTTGTTCTTGTCTTAGCTGCATCCTGAACTAAAATAAAAATCAATGACCAGCACGAATTTATAACACCGAAATGATCCCATTCTTCCCCTGATTGACAGGGCACACTTCATAAGGCTTAAAACCAACTTCCTGCAAGCCAGGCAGGGTGACTTGATAAGAAAGTGGAATTTAAGGCAATTAAGTGCAATCTGAGCCATGAGAATATGTTTGCAGACTGCAATTGTACACCAGCTGTTTTCAATGACATTCCAGCCATACAATGAAGATTTTACAAACCGCATTTATTTAAGGGTTGACTTTTCTGCTGTGGGTTGATAATACACTGTCTGAGGGACCGAGTGAATTCAATCTATGAATGGATGAAGTGAGATGAATTAAAATTAATGAGCAGAAATCAGCTGCTCTTTGAGCGGGATGAGTTCAGATTGTCAGTGAAACACCTGCACAAGCAAAGCATCAAAATAGGGAAGGGCGAAGCATGAAATCTCATCTCTGACTTATGACTTTAAAAAGTGTATAAAAATGATATATTAAAAAAGTTTATATTTCTAATGTGAAAGTATCTAACAACTATATATATCTATTTATATCTGTTTATAGAGTGTATCTATGTTCCTGTTTTGGTCTCAACTGTGTCATTTTTCAGTGTAGCTGTAGAAGTTGAGATTGTAGAGACAAAGACTTTACCTCTCCCAAGAGTTCACTAAACATTGCAATTCAACAGGTATTACAGGCATTGATGATATACACTTCAAAAAGCCAAGAGTGAATGATGGTGCTGGCAAATCCTTTTCTTTCCCACTCACTTTGTGTTTTCTTGAATTTTCTCTTGTGAAAATTCCTGGGATTTCATTTCTTTCTGGTAGAAAAGACATGAATAAGGTGAAGAAAACCCTGAGAAAACTCCTGTCTTTAATAGCTATAATACCTTTTTTATGCTTGTGCTTTATGTCTTTTATGTAGGCATTATGTTGATTGTGGGCAGTAATACAAGTATCTCTGGGAAGCAGAAGCAAGATAAAAATGAGATGTGTTGCCTTGTGCTAGAGAACCAAAAAATGCAGAGATTGTGGGAGTATTTGGTGTTGCTATCCTCAGCCTTTGTTTTGTAAGAACAAGAACAGAGAATTGAAGTAAACAAAATATTTGGACCTGATCCTGCAATTCCTACATGGGCAAAATTCCCAACAGTCCCAAGGGAAGTTTTGTTTGTGTTGGGAAAGCCAGATTTGGGCCCATTGTTTCTAATTAGGAACCAGACTTGTGTTTATTATCTCGTGATAGACATCTCATGGGCTTAACAGCTCAGATTCCTCAGCCCCATGTCCCTGAGTCTGGAGGAGAGGGCGACTGCCTCACTTTGCCCCTAGTTCAAGCGTAGCTACATTCCAGATGATTTCAAAAATCTCTTTCTTCAGTAATGCTTAGCTTCCTGCAGCACTCCTGCCTGCCTCCTCCTGTTGAATGTAAAGGTCTTGGCTTTTGGCTTGCATGTGTGTGATAAGAAGGGTGGTACTTTCTGCTTGCTTCCCTCTGGTGTTAATGACTATACAAAATTAAGAGCAGTCAGTGGACAGCGGGCTTCCCAGTATGAGATTATCTTTGCCAGCATATGAAATTCATCCAGGATAAAATTACCAACTGATGGTTTGCAGTCAGTTGGTGGTCTGTCTGTGAATGGAACCAAAGCATCCTTGTTCCTAATCAGGAGGATTTAACCTGGGAAGCCTTCTTCTCTGAGGGATCTTGAGAGAGAAAAGTAAAATCCACATCGAATTCCTCGCCCTACGGCAGAGACAAATATAGCTAAGTCTTTCCTGATAAAGGATATTCTGTTACTTTAAGAAATCATTAATATTACAAATGCCTTGTACAATTCTATTTGCAGATTGCTGATTTTGGACTCTCCAACCTCTATCATAAAGACAAGTTTCTGCAGACCTTCTGTGGAAGCCCACTGTATGCTTCCCCTGAAATAGTTAATGGACGGCCTTACAGAGGCCCAGAGGTAAGAAGGGTCAGTTTTTCTGTGGTGGTATGGGGATGCTTTTGATGATAATGTTCTTGAGGGCTAGTCCTAATGCAAATGTTACTGTACATGTGAGTTCACTTGGGTCTGTCCCGTATTTGAAGTTCTTAATCTGCCTTCACTTGCTTTTGTTTACATTGCCTGTGGGTGGTTAGTGACATGTTAGACACCAGTTTGCCCAGCAGTAGGTGCAGCTGGACATGATGCTGCTCTTGTGGTGCTGATGGAAGGGAGAAGGGCAGGGATCAGCTTTCCTGGGCTTCACATGTGTTGTGTCTGTATTTCAGGTTGACAGCTGGGCCCTCGGTGTATTGCTTTACACTCTGGTTTATGGAACGATGCCCTTTGATGGCTTCGATCACAAAAATCTCATCAGGCAGATCAGCAGTGGAGAATATCGTGAGCCAACACAGACCTCAGGTATGAAAGAGGAGGGAGAGTCATGTACTGAGCTGACAGCAGTTCAGAATGGAGCATTTTGTTTGGCCCCTTCCAACATCTTACAGTGTCGTATTAGAATGATGTACACCAAAAAAAAAAATCTGATTCTCCTACTGAGTTCATGTGCTATAAATTGCCATCTGGGTACAGCACTTTCCAAAAGCCCATTTGAAATTAAAGGTTGGTAGCAGATAGATTTTGTTGCCTTGGGGAAGCTGTAATGGTCTCTTTTAAGTACAGTGGAAGGTCTGTTAGCTATTGCAAGTGGAATTGTTCAGACAGTGGAAGGTCTGTTAGCTATTGCAAGTGGAATTGTTCAGACAAGCTGTAAACTGATACAACATACATGTACAGATCAGTCCACTCACTACACTGTGGTCTATCACAAGCAGAGAGAAGGAGAACGGTCAGAGCAACACAGTCTCTGATTAAAGAAGGCAGGCCAAAATCTGAATTAACGCCACTGTGTTCACGTCGGCTTCTAGGATAGCACATTAAGCTGTCACCTGACTGAAAAGTATCAGCTAAGTCTGGCTCACTGATTATGACTCCTTCCAGCCTTAAATATCTATGCATATATTATATTTGAATGAATATTTATCTTGTATCAGTTGTTTGCCATCCTTTTCAGCTTCCTGCCTTCTCGCTCTCTGTATGAAAATAAACCTTCACAATACACAGAAGACTGCGTTGTTTATGGAAAAAGTAAATACAGAAGCGATAATGTGTAGATCATTTAAAATATCCCAACTCCATTTTATTTTCTTCTAAGTTTTGTCATTTGAGTCAATAGATTGGTGACTTCCTTCAGTAATATGGAACTATTCACTGTCTAATACAGTACAAACATTAATTTATTGGATAGCCCAGTGTACATTTTCCAGAGTGAATCATATTCTTCTGATAAAAAGTAGTGCTCAGAGGCATTTTCCCTCATTGACTGGTAGTCAAAGCCTTGTTCCCTTTCACTTCTCCTGTTGGATGGAGCATTATTTTTGCTTGTTTGATTGGCTTCACACTTCCAATTGAAACTGACAGACTTAAGAATGCTATGTTCTAAAAATGTTATATGCCATTCTTCATCTATAGATGCTCGTGGTCTTATCAGGTGGATGCTGATGGTGAACCCTGAACGACGAGCAACCATTGAAGACATTGCCAACCACTGGTGGGTTAACTGGGGCTACAAGAGCAGTGTGTGTGACTGTGATGCCATGAGGGACTCTGAGTCGCCACTGCTGGCAAGGTTCATTGATTGGCATCACCGTTCTACTGGCCTCCAACCAGAGACTGATACCAAAATCAAGTGCCTTTCTAAGCCCAAAGGTCCTGAAGTCACACTAGAGAGACAGAGGTCTCTGAAAAAATCAAAAAAGGAAAATGATATTGCACAGTCCATCCAGGAAGGAGGAGCTGAAAATGCAACCAAACCGACCTCCAAGAGACCCAAAGGCATCCTGAAGAAAAGGAGCAACAGCGAACATCGCTCTCACAGTGCAGGTTTCATTGAAGGAGTTGTCAGCCCAGTGTTACCCTCTGCTTTTAAGCTGGAGCAAGAGTTGTGTAGGACTGGTGCGGCCATTAAAAGTGTTGTAGAGGGAGAGGTAGCTGGCAAATATGGCACTAAGCAGTCTTCACTAATGCCAAAAAAAGGAATCTTAAAGAAGACTCAGCAGAGGGAGTCTGGCTATTACTCCTCTCCAGAAAGAAGCGAATCTTCTGAACTGTTGGACAATAATGATGAGACAGTAAACAGTGACACTTCTCCAGGGGTCACAGAGCCATCCAGAAATGGGTCTTACAGCCATTCCTGCAGGCGTAAGGGCATCTTGAAACATAACAGCAAGTATTCTACCAACAGCACTGAACCTCCTTTGATTAGCCCTGATACACCAACGCTGGAGGCCATGGAAGAAATGGTCCTGCCTGGGGACGTATTACCTCGAAGTTACAGTCGCCCTTCCAGCGTGATTAGTGACGACAGTATTTTGTCCAGTGACTCATTTGATTTGCTGGATTTGCAAGAGAACAGGCCAAACAGGCAGAGAATACGGAGCTGTGTCTCTGCTGAAAATTTCCTCCAGATCCAAGACTTCGAAGGACTTCAGAACCGCCCACGGCCACAGTATCTAAAGCGTTACCGCAACCGTCTGGGGGACAGCAGTTTTTCTCTTCTCACAGACATGGATGATGTGACTCAGGTCTACAAGAAAGCCCTAGAGATCTGCAACAAGCTCAACTAGCAGAGGGAAGATGGAAAAGGGAGGGAAGGGAGTTATTCTGTGTACCTTTATGATGGAGTAAGCCAGGTCACTGATTTGCTGACAATGGTAGGTTTTGATTCAGAGGAGCTGACTGTACCTACTTAGCTGAACTCTGAGTAAAGTTGCCCCAAAGTCATCTCACACTTCTCTAATTTTGTGTCCTCAGAATATTACCTACCTGACCAGAGAAAAACCTTTGGTGTTTGTATCTGTGATGAAAGCACATCAGGAGCTAGCAGACAAAAGCATCAAGATTTGATGGCTCAAAGTCAAAGCTAGACAGAATTAAAACTGGAAGTGAGGGACACATGTTTTGAGAGGTTTGTAGTTAATATGAGATAAGCTTTATCAAGAGATGAACTGAATTCTTCAAGTTAAATTTGGATGCCTTTTAGACAAGAGGCTTTATTTCCCTCTGAAGTTATTTGTCTGGGTACAGTGGGAATCTTTGGCTTGCGTTATGCAGGATGCCAGGCTAGGTGGTCACCATGGTCCCTTCCACCAGGATGACCTGAGAGGTTCTGAACATGTTCTAAGATAATTTGAGAGACTTGCCCCAGAAAAACCTCATGAGGTGTTTGTGGACAAGCGATGGAGCAGGCATTCATATCTGGACCCTCCCACAGTGTCCAGAGCCATTGCTCTTCACTGAGCAGAAAGTTCTAAAATTGTTTCCAACTCCTGCTCCTACCAGCAAAAACAGAGCCACAGAAATGATAATGGGAACTGGAAGGAATGGGTGTTATCAGCAGCTAAATGACCTTTTAAGGCATTTCAACCCATATGTTCAATCTGTGACTCTTGCAAAATGGCCAGCCAGATGAATGCCCAGACAAAGATGGGTCTCAAGGGTTAGCTGACTCTCTAATCTAGAGTTCGGTCACTGTCAGCAAACGGTGCCACCTTGCTGCTAGCTTGTAGTATTTGGGGTGACAGTAGTTTGCAACCAGAATGTTAGGTAAGGAAAAGGTTGTAGAATGTAGGAAATGGGTAGAGGTCAGAAAGTTAGTGGGAAGATGCCTTTCTCCAGATGAAAATGTTCCTAGGTTGGTGATAATGGAGCAGAAAGAATTGAGTGATGAAATGATAATGGTAGATTTAATAACGGAGTTTGCATAAATTGTGGGCCTGCCTCTATCTAGTGTAGCTGGTATTGAGTGTGCAATGTTACCAGTTTGAAAAAAAAAAGGATATGTGTTTGTGTTCTCAGACATGTCCAGCTATCCAGACTGAAGGCTTCAACTCCCATAAAGGTACCACATGGGTCTACTGGATTACCTGAATGTAAGTCTATGTCAGAAAGGCACTGTGTGTTTGACAGGCCTGGGCAAACTGGAATCTTCAGGCCCATTTCAGTCTCATTTCCATGAGCACATAGCCCCTGGCTTTCTTGGAGGTGCACTGGTGCGATTAAATCACAGGTTTCAGCCGATGATGTCAAATGATCCACAGCTGCAAAACTTGTGTTGACACTCATACCCAGAGCAGAGGGGCATGGGGGCAAGTTCTGGTCTCACTCCTGCCCTGTAACTGGAACTGAAAGCAGAGTTTGACCCACTGTGTCCCAAATCCTAGAGATGGTGCAGAAACTAAATAGAGTTCCTCTGGGGATTCCTTGGGAATCGGGGATAAGTACATATATCGTTGGCATCTGGGACAGGGAGCTATTTCACTTGCAGATTTCTCTTATTCAGTGTATCATGGTACTTAAATCTGCCAGTTCCTCCTAAAAATCAAGTGGGCTGCCTAGCATAAAGATGAACCAGCTTGAGTTTCCTAAATCAGTTAATCTGCCTCTGTGGAGAACCTTTACTTGTTACTTATTTACTTACACTGGACCGAATTTGGCTCTGAAATAAATGGCATCAATACCATGAAATCTCTGAGAGACGTGCTCTCAGGCGGTCAAGTGAAATCTGGCTCACTGTCATTTGCTCAGGAAGGGCAACTGCAGGTCACTTCTCTACAGATGTGTACCTCTCTGTATGATACTCAGACGTCTCATCTTCTCTCACAAGCCCTGCATGTGCTCTTTTACCCCATCCCAAACCAGCACCCCATTTTGCAGTGTGTTGAATTAACAGGTTTGCTGTGGTGCATTTTAAAACAACTCAGCTTAGTCTCCATGGCCTTTCTGAAACAAGGGTGGATGTGCCTTGCAGCCACGGCTTTCAACTCATGCCTTGGGGTGTAAGAGCTGCATCCTCAACTGGTGTGAGTCAGTGCTGTCCCGTTGAGGCTGGAGCATCACACCTTCCCTGCACATCTGGCACTAAACCTTGAGTGGATTTATAGAGGTTTCAGGATGAAGGGAAGGGAACTCAGCCGGCTGTGGCAGGGAAGTCAGGAGCACCCTGAAGGCTCCTATCTCTGAGGCTTTTGCCCAGGCCTGCTTCCTTGTGTACAAATGTGAATGAGTGAGTGACTGCTTGCTGCCAAACTGGAAACGTTATGTAGGGATTTACTGGCATGTTACTGGCATGTTACATGTTTACTGGCATGTTATCATTCCTAGAAGAGAAGAAAAAAAAAAACTTGACTGCACATTGTTACTATTAGTGTTGTGATTCTTATTTAATTTTTTTTGTAATACAAAGTCAACTTTTTTATTTGAATTTGTCTTTTTTTTAATTTATTGGTCTGAAAGCCATTTCAAAGTTATAATAATATATTTGGTGTAATTTAATTGGTGCAACATTATTTTACAGCTCCGGCCAAAATTGTTTTGGTGTTATTTTTTGGGTTTTTTTGTTTTTTTCTCCCAATCCTTGGTTGGTTTGAGCTCTACGAGGCACACAGGGAAAAACGCTGGATAATCACCCAAAGTGTTTGTATTTTTAATCTGACACTGTTTTTTATTAAATAAAGTGAAATTAATGTAACTGTGAAGAGTCTCTCTCTCCCCCTTTTCTTTTTCACTGTACATCAGCATGAGCCAATGCCAAGTGGTAATGAACTTGTCATGCAGAAATACGGCGGCATCTCAGCACTTTGTACCAAGTTGTTTATGCAAACCTTCTTGGCTCATTTCTGCATTTGAATATGATGTGGGTGGCCACAGAGACTCCCTTGCTGTGAAGCATTTGGCACTGCAAAGCACGCAGAGCTTTCAGCTCTAGAAAAGTTTGGTGGAGAACAGCTGACTGGGGGTTTTCTGTTGAAGATAAATGAGGTTTGTGTGCCCAGTGTGCTGCAGGTGAGACAGAGCTGGCTGAGCAGACACAGCACAGCTTATTTGTAGCTCAGAGACAGATGGTCATGGTCCTTTCTCCTCCCCATCTGGAAAAGGGACAGTTTATTGACAATGCTCTTGTTGGTAAAATTTACGGGGTTTGAGCAGTAATTTGATCAAAAAAGACTGATGGCCATTCACTGCTGTCGAGTGTGAGTTGACTTCAGTCAGATGGCTTTGAACAGAGTAATCAGCTGGTGAGAGGGGAAAAAGGGGAGTCAGTTTTCATTTTTTTGGAATCCCCCTGATCACCAGAAGGCTTTAGATTGTTTTTCTTGGAAAACAGGTGGGCATCATAAGGGCAGCTGGGTGTGCTGGGGACTTGTTACAATAAAGGAAGTGGTTGGCAATGTCTTCGTATTGGCTCTGAGCAAGACACCATTAAGCTTCACCCTTGATGCAGCCAACCAAGATACCTGTGGTGTATATTCTGCTTTTTTAAATTACAGGCAGTTTGAATTAGGATGCAAGGTTTGGATATTATGGGGGGGAAAAAGGCTGTAACAGTTCTAATTCATTTTCTCTCTCTTGAGCTTTTTAAAACAAGAAGCCATGGCTGTAGGTGCTAGATTACGACCACGTAGAAACCACTGGGAATAAAGGGAAGAAGCCAATGATGCAGAAGGGTAAGCAGGCATAAATACATTGCAGAAGGAATGATTATCTGCTGTGTGCTAATTGAGTCAGGAATTATGAGGTGTATATTCAAAGTCAGCACGCCTGTTCTTGCACCTGAGGTGAATAAGGTCTAATTGTGCTGGTGGTGGAAATTATACTGCAAGTCTCTTCTGTAATAACAATTATGAAACAACTTTTTTCTTTTTTCTTTTTTTTTAAACACACTAGTTAAAAAGTGAAGCTGAGGGCAAACTATTTGCTTCATTTTAAAAATAATGACTTTTAGAACGTTCTGGATGGCTGGGCATGCTGCACATTTGTGGCAAGCTCTGAGGAGTAATTATGTACATGTTTGTACAGCTCTGAGAGTGCACAGCTCTGGGGTGGGGTGGGAGCTCAGAGTCTTAATTTTCCTATTTATTACAGAAGATAAGTGAAGAGTGATATGTCTTAGCAGAAGTCACACAGTAAATCTGTAGACAGACCTGGTTTTCTTTTATGTTTCCTGCATAGGCATTCCAGTGGTTCTCAGAAATTGTTGAGTTTTTATGGTTTGAGCAAGACAGGAGCAAGGAGGCAAAACAGGAGCATTTTTAGTTATTGCAGGCAAATGAGTTTGCAGATAAATTTGTTATTGACTCCATAATCATGTGCAGTAAAACTTTGCAACACCAGAGCCTCAGTTATAGCTACAGGGTAAGTCATAACCAGCCTAATGAAGGGAGACGTCTGATACTCATGTAAATTCAGTATATATAAGGAGCTTATTGGTTTAATTCAACATTCATCTCAGGGATTCACAGCTCATTTTAATGAGCTGCTTCTGGAGATGAATCTGCAGGAATGCTTTTGTTGAGCCAGTAGAAATTCTGATGTTTGCTAGCATCAGCCCAAGGTCTCTAGTACCTGTCCCAGGGTGACTGATTCCAGGGTTTCAGAATTCAACTGGAGCTTTTTTTTATTATCTGGTGGAGCTGTCTTCTCCTCCTTGCCAAACCAAGACATCGTTCTCATAAAAGACTGAGTAATTTGGCTGGAGAAGCAACTTTTTTGGATAGATGATCTGAGCATTTTGTTTCTGGCTATCTCTCTCTATTCCTTACTCCCCGCCCTGTATTTCCTGGAATTTCATCAGTGCAGAAAACCCTTTGTTTTGCACTTCATCTGACCATACAGAGCCCTGAACTTTTAAGGAAATTAGATTTATTTGCACTGATGCTTAATTGTTCCTTGAAAAAGCATTTTGTAAGACAATTTTATGAATCTCCAGAAGACTCCTTCCAACTCAAGTGCTGGGCTTAGAGTTCACACTGAGTATTGCACCAGGCCCAGGGCCACGAAGGAATTACGTAGGTGACTGCTATCAAAATAAAGAAATCAGCTGTGGGTGCTGGCTATAAGAGCACTTCTGGGTCAGGACATCACCCTACTTTTTCATTCAGCAAAGCACCTCGACTGCCAGTGTGAACTCAGGTTTTTTTAACACTGAGCACCTCTGAAAATCCATGCCCGATCTTTCTCACAGTGAGCACCCTGCACTGAAGCCTTTGCTGTCAGAGACCATGTGGGAATGTTGGCGTTCACCCGCCTTGACATTTTCTTTTTTGCCCTTTCCCCTTTCACTTTATCCTATTTACTTAACACAAATAAAGCGTGTCTCTCTCTCACGTAGTCCAAACCCTGCTTGCTGTCCTGTTTAGCTTTGCTCCATAGACTGCATAAATAGCCTGTCAGGACGGTGGGTTGAACTTTGCTCACAAGGTCCTTTCGCAGCTCTAACGCTGGTGGTGGCATCGCTCAGCCTCGGAGGCTGCTGGGATCCATCTCTGCAGTGGTGGCTCTGGTGCTGGTCCTTTGCAGCAGGAAGCTTTTCTTCCAGGATGCAGAAACTGTGGATGGGACTCTGAGCTGACAGCAGGAAGCTCTCTGAAAGAGGCACCAAGCTGTGGGACAATTACAAAGCTGGGCTGGCAGGACAAATGGGTTAGACTAACCCAGTATAAATCCCTGGAAGTTGGTGGTGAGATTATACCCTTCCCAGCAGGAATCCACTTAGAAAACTGTGCTCCTTTCATAGGCTGGGCAGATGGCATTTAGAAATACAAGGAAGGAATAACTGTAGAAGAACTGTCTGAAAAGCTGTGGAGGAGGGAGAATTTTCCTTGTGGCTCTGTAGTACATAGAGTTTATTAAGAAACCCTTCCAAATTTCAGCCTCAGAGATAATAGGACAAGACATACTTTAAATAGAACCAAAGGGAAAACAAATTCATAACAGATGTAGAAAATATGTAAATATATATTTGTATTTACATATAAAGCCCCAGCCCTTGCCTGCCAGGCAAGATTGTTAGGACCAGAGCGTGTGTCATCATCCCAGCTGCACTGGGAATTGTCAAAAATATTTCTTTAAGTGTTCCTTCAAACTCTGTTGCTCTCTTTAGCTGCACGTCCCACAGCTTGACGGTTTAATCAGAAGATGTCTTGAGACAAGGAATCTGCTGCCTGAGAAGAGACCTTTGCTAAATTCCCATACAACTCAGTACCACAAGGAATGTTCAGTTAGCTCCAGCCGTTAGAAACCCCAAGGTAGTTAAGACCCTTGCACTCCCAGGAAAAAATTGTGTCAGAGTGGAAAGAGGCAATGGGTAACAGTCAAGTATTACATCCCCAGATGGTGCAAACTGATGTTGACCCAACCTGGACAAGCTTCCAGCCTTAAAAAACAAATTCCTATCATTGTGAAACTGTGGTTGAGTTGAGTGGGAATGGCTTCCGGCCCCACATGCTCACCATTTGATTTCTCATATGGGGAATTCTGTATTTTCAAAAGTTGTGTTAGAAATACCTGTTTCTGAGAAGCCAATTTCAGCTGCCTACACCTGAATTTTTGAAAGTGATTGCCACCATCTACTCTCTGTGACTTCAGCCTGAGCTGTGGTCCTTTGGTGCTTACAAGGATGAGTCTTACTGGACCTCAGGCTGGACATTTCAAAATAGAGATACTCCAAGCCAGTAACTGAAATCTTGAGCCTTTCCTTAGCTGGCTGGGGTCTCTCAAAACATGACACAGCCAGGGCATTGTAAAATTTTGGGGAAACAGAACCATTTTTATGCTGAACAGGAATTTTATTGTTAGTGGTGAATTTTTTGGAAATCAAAATGGTCTTAATTTCTCAGGAGTGTATGACTGCGAGTACTGCATAGAAGGCAGGAAGCTTCAGCCCCTTAAAAAGACACGAGACACTGGCAAAGCTTTCAACAGCCCAGAGCTTGAGTGTTACAGTTTAATATATCTGTCCTTTCCTAAGGGAAATGATGCTTTAGTCAAGTTTCTAATGTGGTCTTATCCCAGTGAATCCCACCAGACTAGTCTGGACGGGCATGGAAATTGTCCTCTTTTGCTGTTAAGAGAGAAGAGACAAAAAGCCCAGATAAGCAGCACGTGAACAACATCACCTGCTCTATGAAGAAATAACTGCAGTTGCTTTTTACTAGAGCCAAAATGCTGTTTTCTGCGAAGTTCCAAATTATTATCCTGATCTAGCAATGACTTAGGTAGGTGACTCTGGAGGAAACAGAACTATTGGTGATTACAGAAAATGAGGCAGAGTAGGGGCAACATTTCGTCTTGGTGAGAGAATAGAGGGACAATCTCCTCTTGCACTGGATATAAGTGAATAAATGAATTTCCTCCTGGTGTTCCATTCTGAAATTGGAGCAGGTTTACTGGACCCTCCCTCATTCCTTTTCCCATGGCAAGTACAAGTAGTTAGGTTTGCTCTCAAGAGCTGCAGATTTGTCCCTTGCCACTGTTTGCAGCAGGCCTGCAGTTGCTCAGAGAATGGGACCCTGCTGGCTGACATGCTGAGGGAGAGCCCTTAGAGCCCCTCCAGGGAGCCCTGCTACAAAGACAGCTTTAGCGTGAGAGAGGGATCAGAGCCCTCCATGCCCTTTAATGGGGCTGCCAGGGACAGCTTTTGTTAAAGTTCTGCCATGCAAACAAGGGAAGATTTGCGTATTTTCCCCTCTGACATCAGCATGCTCCCCAACACCTGCAAAAGCCCCCCTGCCACAGAGGGTATCTCTAAAAATACTTCAGAAAATACATGTTGTGAGTGGACCTGATTGCTTCAAATAGCAGAAAAGCCTTTTTTGTCAACACCCTCACTAAACCTTAATTAAAACTGCACTGTTCCACCACAAAGTTATCTGGCTTTTCTTCTGGCAAAGCTGGTGCTACTGAGCCAGGAATTCCTGCATTAGTTTATCTGCCTTCCCCCTTAGACCTTTTCTTCTGAAGAAGCCTTGGTCAAAAACTGAAGCAAGGTCCTCCAGTTATAGAAACTATGCTCAAGTCAGTTGGAGGAATGGAACAAAAGCGACATCACTTTTGACCAGTCAAAGCTTGTCCACACTGCCTGCGTGAACATTCCGTGTCTATGGCAAATTCCCAGAAATACTGTGAGGCCATACCAACTAACTGCCTGCTAGAAGGAAGTGTGTTGGAAGCATCAGAAGGCTCTAGATTAATAGAGCCCCCTGTCCTGGTAGATACACTCCTCACTACAAATGAACACTTGGTTGACTGGTTTTTGAGAGGACAGTAGAAAGCCTGCAAAGCTCGAAGGAGAGATTTGGGTTTTCACCACTAAGGCATCCACACTCTCCTTTGCATGCATGGGAATAGAAAGCCTTTGTTCAGATCAAGCCAAGAAGAAATAAACTGTTGTTGGAAGGTCATTTCAGCTTGCTTCGAGGGGTGAGGAAGAACTAGAAAAAATAACCAAACGTGGTCTTCTTGCCGGTGATTATAAATACCGTCTTTCATCAGAATAGGCAAGGTTTTGTTAGAAATACCTATTTTTGTGTTGGACTAATTCATTGTAGATTCAGGCTAGAGGTTTTATAAAACTTTTAGCTACCACTGTTCCTGAGTGTCCCACTCAAGGCACCCTGGGGAGGTTTGATTTTTAAAGAATGAGTGGTTCCTACAAGGACACAGCGAATGTCAGTGCTCAATCTGCCTTGCAGGTCTTGGTGGTTGCTTCTTTGACTGGTGCCTGTCAGCATTCAGGAAATTATGAGTCCAGCTAGCTGTTAGCATAGGAAAGATCTCCATTAATCTGTTCTCTGTTGATATCTGGAGGCTTTGCTTGGATTTCATACTCCACCATAATGTAAGTCTACTACTAGGTTGGTAAGCAACCATATTAAGCACCACCAAAACCAGCAAAGCACCGCCACTTTTATTAAGAAGAGTTTTGCTACAACTGACGAATTCATTTTAAAGGGAGGGTAGGGAGAGGGCCCATGTGGCATTTCACATATAACTCTGCCAGGATTTCCTGTAGTTTAGTCTTTTTTATGATATCTTCCCCCTTATCTCTCTCATATGAACCCTGATTCACTACATTACTCCTATAAATAACTTTCACATGTTTAAAGGTAGGCCTGCCTATTCCTTGCTGACTCAGAGCCATGCCTTTCTATCTGACAGTGAAATGCTACCCAGGAAAATCCCCAAAGGTCAGTTTTCAGTATTATTTTTTGATGTGAACTCAAAGAGGTTGGCAAAAATGCTTCAGTAGTGGTTTTCCTGAAAAAACTGAGCAATATTATATATCTGTCTTTCAGCAAATACGAAGCTTTGGTACAAACCACAGCTTGCCTGGCCATGTCCTTTTTTCTTCTTCTATTTCGAGTATTTATTTCTGCAGATAAATGGCTTGCAGTAGTCTGTCATACAAATGGTCATTAAGAAATCAAAGCTGGGATTTTCAAAAACATTCAGCATAAGCCTAGCTCTACTCTTGTTTAAGTTACTGGCAAAACCCCTAGAGATATTATTTTTCTTTTTCTACAGAGAGCCTCTCATAAGCCTATCCTATGCCCAGAAGAGTATTTCCCCATTTCTGGTAGGATCATTACAGGAGTTATTGCATAAGGAATGAACACTTTCGCAACATAATAATGATAACCCTGATCTTCTTTTATATAATTATGGATTCAGAAGGAATTAAATCAGCAAGCTTAGTGACGGAGAGGAAAACTGAAGAGGTTGTTCTAGTACATCCAGGGTCACTGTCATATTTAATTTTGTAGCCCATAAAATCTTCTCTGCTGTAGTGGACAGGTCATCCTTGGCCACAACTAAAATGGCTGGCTTCATGTGCTGATTTTTCTTTCCCAAATGGCATAGGTAGGCTCCTTAGGCTGTGGCTTAAACTTCTCTAAAAACCCAACAAAAATAATAAAACTGACCTTTAACCTACTTGGTTTCTTTTTAAGTGCCAGAGTAAAGTAAATAGTCTTTGAAGGAAAGAAGATGCAAAGTCAGAGCTCAAAGCAAATGGATATTGTAAGGAGTCTCTCCTCACCTCTTTCCCTACTGGGTTTCCCTAACACCCCGTGGGCTATGCAGCACTTCCTAGCACAGGCACAAGCTGGGCACATCAGCAGCAGCCTCCACTACAAGCCCACACCTTGCTCCGAAAGTGCCATCACACCCAGGAAACCTCCAGGATCCCTGTCGTGTTGTCCCTCACAAATATCCTCTGCACCACACACACCTTGAGCTGAATGACTTCAGGGATCCTCCTGGCATGTTGTGGTACCCCACTTCGGCCACTGTTTTGTTTTTTCCCCTTGGAGCATGGCCGGCCTGCTGCTCATTGCTACTCAAGGGCCAGGGTGCCTGGAGCATATGTTTTCCTCCAGTCTGTTCAAGGTAATTTGATCTGTGGATTTGCACAAACAGCAGCAGAGACTGATTCTTAACTGGACATCCCACCCCATGGTTCGTTCTCACTGGCTCCCCTAAGCCAAGGGATTCACACCTTCTGCTGTGTCTGGCAGTTTGCTTTAAAAGTAGATAACCAAACTGAGGAAGGAAGGAGCAGCTGGGGGGATTGGAGCAGTTGGTTTCCGTGCTGGGAATCCCCATTTGGCTGAACAAAATCTCTCTTGCTTGCTGAGCAAGAAGGGAGAGTCACTTCAGGTGCCTCAGACCTGCACTAACCTGCGGAGCTTGCAGGCACTGCCCCGCCTGCTGCAGCAGATGGGGACGTCAGCTCGCCTGCATCCAGGTGGACTTCACTCAGTCGAGCATCTGCTCCTGGCTGCTCACCCAGCTTTTTCCTGTACATAAAAACAAGTAATGATATAGTATTACTTTTATTTTAAAAATATGAACTGAGGAATCAAACTGCAGGCTGCATGTTCCATGCTGTTCGATGGCTGCTGTTTGTGTGGGGCACGCTGCAGGTTGCGAACTCCTTGTGGGAGTACAACACGTACACAGCTATGCAATTTTTATGTGCATTTATACCACAGTCCTTAGCTGAGCACAACTCTGATCGCTGATGTCATCATTACTCATGTCAGACATCTCATGGTGGCTTTCAGGCCTTTTGTTCCACTTTTATGATGACTATGGGGAGTGGTACTGGGCAGATCTTGCAAAAGAAGTACCATCGTCAGCAAAAGAAATGAATATCAGCCAGGATTTTGGCTTTTGTCAGTGAGCAAAATCTGCAGTTCAGGACACTTTGAGCTATTGTTATAACAAAAGCAGCTCCCTCTCTTTTAATTTTCATTTCCTAGGACTTGGATCTTTCTCTCAGCTTTTCCACACTTGAATTCCTTATGAACTTACTGTGGGCTAAACCAGAGAAACTGGAGACCTACCGAATACAATCACTGTCTCACTGATTTTGGGTACAGACATATTCTCATAGGAAAAGTTGGGAAAACACTATAAGACAATGCAAAAAAAAGAGAATTTTTTTCCAGCTTCCCTTAAATGTATAAATTTAAATTTCAAAATATCAAAAACTTCAAGCAGCACACTGATCAGTCATTCTGCAGCTGTATTTAGAGGAGACTTGAGAATTTGTACGTAAGAGGCCTGAAGAACAAAGAGGTCTGCCCTCAGGAAGGATATTAATATTGAAGGAGGCCTACACTTGAGCATGCTTCTATCCCTGCTCCAGGGGATTTTCTTCCAGCAGGGATTTTCCTGCTTCGGTTGCTAATTTCCCTGAAGACATTATGACAAGTAGGATGCCTCTTTACACTTTTTGTCATAGCTATGGTATTTGAGGGAGACGAAGTGAAAATCTACAAATCTGTGCACATACAACGAAGGAAGCAGCTTTTAGTATGTGCTTCAGGGCAAACAGAGGATTATCTTCTAATCTGCTCATTTTGCTAAACAGAAGTTGTACAGATGTACCAGATATTACTTGCATCTGTTTAAATTACAGCTTATCTTTTAAAAAATAACCAGCCTTGGTACAAGCATTCCAGTGGATGAAGAATCAATTGCATTCCTTGGGAAATTGTCTCAGTCATTTCTTACTAATACATGAAGCTGAGATTTTCAGAGTCACCTTGAGAAGTGAGCAACCAAAACCTGGTGGCAATTCATCTTTAAAATTTCCATATGGAGGAATTTCTTCAGCATTCTGATAGTGTTCCTCTGGAGCCTATCTGAAATTAAAGTGCTATTAAGTCCCTGAAGTCTTTTGATCTCAAGGAGAAATTTAAAAATGGCTGGAAAATACGAATACTCAATTCATGTTTTCTTTGTGCCCTTAATCCCCTGTCTCTTTCTTCCCAGACGACACAACACACACACACACACATATATAATACATATAAATATATAAAAATAATGTCTGAATGAGCAAACAGATACTGCCTGTGTCCAGAATCAGTGAGTACAAAACAATGCTCTGGTTAAGCTTCCATCCAGTCCTGTGGGATGCATATGATGGGAAATGCTTCCCTGTCATCTACATAGATCTGAAAAATGGGGTTTTGGCATCCTGTAGCAAATGCTCAGGGAGTGAGTGCTGGGACATTGGAACACTTGTTTCACTAGTGCCAAACAAACAAAAAAAACCCCCAAAACAGTCCTGGATAATATTTTCTAATTGGTTTTTTTTTTTTTTTTTGGGGGGGGTTGGGGGAAGTAATTTTTTCCACATCAGCTAACACATTGTCAAGACAGGTAAATTAATTTTCCAGCAGTGTTCTACTGTTCCAAGTCTACTCATAGAATGTGCACAAAATTCCTAATTAATCTCTTACAGCAATTAGTTTTGAAAGTACTCTACAGGGTTTGAATTCTGTGAATAGTAACTGATATAAAAATTCAAAGGAAACCCTAAATTATTTGACAGTGAAGCTAAGCCTGTGTTACAAAAAGCAAAGAAAATTGACCTAGACAAGAAACCATCCCTGATCTGCTGTCTGATCTTCTGATGCCTCTTCCTACTGGTATCAGTGATGGCGTGTGAAAAGTAACCACAAAATATGTAGCTTCATCATACCAAAAAGACACGTAAGTAGGAGAAGGGGACTGGATTTCAAGAAAGCAAGCTGGATTTATGGAGGAAGATTAAAAAAGCTAATTATGTTTAACTTGGCTGACAGACAGCTAAAAAAGGGGATATGATAACTGCCTACAAATATTTGAAAGATGCATAATACACCAAGGAAAGAGGGAAATAGTTTGAGACAAAGTCTGGTAAAGCAAAATTTAGGCTGGGTAGAATGCTAACAATGAGACCTGTCAGACTGCACAAAAATTTCCCGAGGGAATTAGTCAACACCTCATTAAAAAAATACCTTGGACAACATGCACTGAGGGGGATTGCAGGGAATAATCCTTCAGTGAGAAAGCCAAGGACCAGGGACCTTCACAGACCACATTCTGCTCCATTATTGCTGCTGTTGTCAATAGCATATGATTTTAAAGGTTTTCCCAACAAATTTTTTGAGGCACAAGACTTTTATTTCCTCCCTGACAAACAGTAGATAGAGGGAAATTCTCTTTGAGGGAAATTACTCTTTTTATGGAAAATCTGAAACATCAAGGGAAAGTCACTGGATTTGGAGCGGGAGCTGTGGAACACACCAAAATGGTGTCGTGCCAACCTTTCCTGTCCCCAGGAAAGTTTCAGTGCAGCTGACAGGAGTGCTCTCATTGAAGTGCCAGGGAATTGGAGACAATCTGGGGTTTGGATCATGTATGTAGCTCCTGTTCAACATAAGCTCCGTGGTGGACTTGCACTTGAGCAGCTATCCTGTGTCAAAAGCCAACCTGCCTTTCCTAAATCAGCTAATTTGATTTTGTCAACCCAGCTCCAGAGCACATTATTTTTTTGCAATCTAGACCTGCCTTCACTATTAGGGGTTGCATTTCTATGCCAGAAATACCAGCCTATATTTTTCCCCAGGACTGGCTCCCCTGCATGATCTACCACAACTGAGACTTAACATAGCTGGAGTGGAGCAACTGTGAATCTACTTAGCATCAGTCTTAGAAAGTCAGTGGAAACAGCTGATCCCTTAAAATGAGAAGGGAACCAGTGTTTCACTCCACATTTATGCCGATGTAACTCCTCTGCCTCATACTAGGATAAACTGAAGCTAGGCAGCAGTGAATCAGACCTAATATGTTTAGTACTTGTATGCTAAATTTATGAGGCATCCAGTGACATTTGCCTTATGTATAATGGTAGCACTCCCAGCAGGATGATCTAATCATTCATGAGGAATTATGGTACAATGCTGGAGTTTATTTAATGCTTTATGTTCACAACAACCTCCAGCATTGATTTTAATCTGGTTACTGCTCACATTGTGAAACAGATCTCCACGGAGCAGCAGCAGCAGCAGCAGAGGAGATCAACCACATCCCGTGCAGCGTGGCATATATCAGCAGTACAAGGTTGCACTGTTTTTCTGACAGGCAGAGGAAGCAGAGTTGATTCACACACCAGAACAATTCCTCTCACCAAGACACTTAGGAATGCATCAAAGGAAACCGGTCTCTTTCTGCAGGCTTCCTCTGAGCAATGGGCTTACTGTAAATCAAAGACTAAAAAAATAGCACGTTTTAAAAATGGTGCCCTTGACAAATGGAGCAGGAAAACCTGTGAAAATTTGGATGCAGCAGAATGAATTTTCAAGGAGTGCATGCCAAGGTGTTAACTTTGCAGTACATATTAGGAGTGGTACATTTTTCTGCCTCTAACATTGTATTCCCTCCAGGAGGGAAACTGAGGCCAAAAAAGGTTCGCCACCTCCAGGAGACAGACTGTCCCTTAAAAAGAACCAGGAATAGAGAAAAAAAGGAGGAAAGAGAACTTTCATCCAAGTTTGTTTCTCAATTTCTAAGGAAAAGGCTTCAAATAAGTGAATGAGCTTTTTATAACCAAAATCTTCTTCTGGGGTGCATCCAGCTTGGTTCATGTTGCCTTCAAGTCATTTTAACAGCAAATATTTCCTGAGCAGGAAGGGCAAATTGTTCTGCTAGTGGAATTTAGTCACAAGGTTTTAGGGAAATGATATTAATATTCACAGCTGCTGTGTCAGTGCCACAGAGAAGAAGCAGATTCATGAGGATGGCTGGTTTGTATCCTGTCCAGCCTTCAATCCAAGACTGGCAAGCTCATTTTGCTAATTTTCCCCTGGAGAGATCACTACTTTATCCCCTCAATGATTTCTTGAGCTACTTGCTTAAAAGATGTATTTACATGGCATCTGTTTGTGTGATTGACTGTTTTTATGACTTGTTGCCTGGCAGCAGCTTAAATATTACATTGAAAAAAAACCCATAAGAAATTCCTTCCTAGTAAGTTAAAGTTACATCAAGGAGGTTCTCACATTTGAGACTCCTCCTGCGACCACATGTGACAACGTGGTGAGCAACAGGACCCATCCAACTTGTTTGCCTTGGGCTGTCAGAGAAACAAATGACTGTGGACTTTTCTTAAAGAAGCTTATAGCATCCTTTCAAATGTCGTGGGGCAACAGCCAAGGCTCATGTGTTCTCCAGAAAAAAACACATTGCCTGTTAGCGCTACCGACATAGATCCTGCTTTCTGGCTTGGAGGAAAAGCAACCACACTGCACCTCCCACAGCTGTAGAAACAGCTGGCAGAGCATGACAGCCTCATGTGGATCCTCTTCCCAGCTGCCGCACATTTGCAACACAGTGTTCCAGCTGCCCCCTCATGCTGCTTTGCTCAGTGAAATGACCCTCAGCGTGCCACTTCTAGGCAGGTCTCTCTGTGTACCCTGGCCAAGGGTGCTTTGAGGTAGGGACATGAGCCCCCATCCCAGCATGCAGTGGTAAGTGCCCATCATTAACTCCCCTGAGCAAGAGTCCAAATTGCAGCTGTGTCCTGGGCTGTATCATGGGGAAATAGGGTCATCTGAGAGTGGGACGGAGAAGGGAGAGGATTTACTCATAGCAAGAAGCTAATGAAATCAGAGGGAGTCAATCTATGACTCTTCATTGTTGATTTCTGGGGTAACTCTAACGCAGTTCATGGTACACAGCATTATTGGGTACCCCGAGCTTGTCCCCTGGGAAGGCTTGGAAGGCTTGATATCGCCATTGGCAGTGGCCATGGGACTGTGGGGAGGGATGTCCCTGCAAGCCTGGCAGGTAGTGCTAATTATCGGTCACTCTGCAGATACTTTGCAGGGCATCGTTCCTGCGAGCCGGCGCTGGCAGCACGAGCTGCCGAGGAGCAGCGCTATTATCGGGTAACATGTCTGGTTACTTTATAGACCCAGTTAACAAGAAGGGAGGTGGGGGAGAAATTCCTACATTGTGCAAAGGACTCTTTTCTCCCCCCCTCCCCCGTTGTTTGGATCTTTGCCAATGTTTAAATTTAAGCAGATTTGCTATCCCAACATCTGCAGTTTGATTATTTGACTATTGCCTGGCTCTGGGTCAAACCACAGCAGAATGCACTAGTCTGTGATTTACAGCCTGGGCTGTGATTATAATGGTTTTATTTTAGCTGGACCCCTATTTACAAGCTCATTTGTATTAGTGCACAGTGTTGTAATAACAATGGTAGAATTATTAGGTCTCGCAGAAACAATCGCACACAGTAAATGGCTGCAGCTCACAGGGTGCTGCCTAAGTGCTCCCGCAGCCCGGCGATGCCTGCAGCACAGAGGTTGCCATTTTAATAGCAAGGTGGGGAGGGGAGCGAGAAGGGGACCGGAGAGGGCGGAGGAGCCGAGGAGAAACGTGGTTGTTATTCCTTCTTTTCTAAGTAAATAGAAAGGACGTGTGTTTCCTGGATAAGCTACTGAAAACAAATGCTGAGAGGGGAAGGAGCTGGTGTTTCCCTCAGCCGGGTTAAATAAGGTACTCTGCCTCGGCGCCGATGCCCGACGGCTGCTCGGAGCCGCCCCGCGTGCCGTGAGGAGCCCCTCGGCGGCCTGCCGAGGGGAACGCGTGGCAATGTGGAGGGTTCTGGGTAGCCCTGGATGTCTCGGCTTGCCCTGGAGAGCCCATGGCCATCCGTGGTGGAAGTGCCTGAGGTGCAGAAGCTCAGCCCCAGGGGCCTTTCCTGGCCGCAGGTGGGTGGAAGGACGAGGTGACGTCGGGGGGTTTTGTGGCACCTCTGAGGGGCCTTGCTGAGGCCTCCCCACAAGCAGCGGCCCGGGCTGGCGTGTGACATTGTCAGGGTGTCCTGCCACCACACAGGGCTGAGGCGCAGCTCCACAGGCATTTTTGGGACTTGCCTTGGGACCCTGTCTCAGGGACATCCTCCCTTGTGAATAGCAGGAAAGGATATTGAGGGTTTTACCTGGCAGACCACAGGTGCCGACCCCACCAGACCCCAGCACAAGAGCTTGGCCACACATGGCTGGAGCCGACCACTGCTGCAGGCCTCATGTGTTCGACCTGCCAGTGCGAGGAGCACTGGTAGCTCCTACTGCAGACTTGTGGCTGTCAGGCATTTCTGAAAACTAGGTCCTTTATGTGATTTGTGGTCCTGGGGGGTCAGTGGCAGGGTGGACAGGATGGAGGGGAAGCCAGGCTTCAGTCCCTGCCACTCTCCCACTCTTCCTGAAGGGAACTGGGAAAGGACAGCTTACCCACTCTGTGGCAATCCTGTCTGAGGACTTCCATCTCCTGCCCCACCACTGGCTGAAAATTAAATACTAAAGAAGTGACAATTCTCTACCATCTTCAAAATCAAATACTAAAAATCAAAGGAAGAGTAGGACCAAGAGTTATTATCATGCATTGTGAAGAAGGTAAGACAAGGAAACAGCCCTGGTCCGACTCAGAGGGCTTAAGGCCTTTCTCTGATTCGACTCCCTCAGCCGTCACCTGAGTCTGCACATAAAGAATAGATGAGCTGAGTCAACCTCTCTCCTGACTATGAAAGGAGCATAGACCACAAAAGCATTTCTTATGGGTGTTTCAGATAAATTACTCAAGATGCCTGAGATTAAATCAGATTTAAGATATCCTGTTTAAGATGATGGTTATAAAATTCTGTGTCCTTGAGATGTGTCCTGTGCTTAGCTACCCTTCCTCTTACAGGTGTTGTTTGGTATTGCTGACCAGCTCTGTTCAAGGGTAAAACCCTTCAAAGCTAAGAGAAAAAGTAGTATTTCTTTCTCTGTCTGTGTGCCTCTCTCTGTTTAAAAGCTGCTGGTTTCCTGGGTGTTTTGGTCTTTTAGAAAAGAACCTTCTCACTAGAATTCTGTATAGTGAGAGTTTTTAGGGGTTTCTGCAGTCCCTTTGTACTAATTGATTCCCCAGTGCATTAGCATTGCCAAAGCTAGATTAATCTTCTTTTCATTTTAGTGCTGAGATCAATGTCTCTGTCAACATAGTTTATTGAACCTGGTACAGTTTTACCACTTGCCTTTACCTCCTCTGAGATGGCTTTTCTCTTAAGTATGTCCTGAGAAAAGATCCCACTTTAAAACTCTCTCTGGCCAAGCTGCCGAGCAGAATTGCTCTCCTGTGGGGCCCAATCCACTGCCAAAATTCCTCCTGCTTCATCACAGATGCAAAATTTCCCAGCAGCTGGCATGTTGTCCTGTAGCTTTAGGAATCAAGCTGTGTCTTTTTGTCAGGGAAAAATTAGGATGGACTCCTCTGCTAAAGGCAAGGACTAGCAGGAGATAGATTCACACATAGGCTGTGCAGTCTGGGCTCTTCTCGTGGACATAACACAACAGTTCTGCAGTACAAACTTGCTTTCTGATGGAGTCAAATATCTTCCCTGTATTTTTCAGGAGCCATTGAATAATCAGCCTGAGAAGTAATTCCTATGTAATTACCCAGCCTTATAAAAGAACCTGCAAAGAAGAGGGTTTATAGACAGTCTCGCCTGAGCTCATTTATATCATGCCCCAACAGTCTGGGAAAAGCAATCTTTCTGCTTGTTTTTGTGGATGGCACAGGCAGCAAAGGGTCCAGCCCTGCCCTTGGCACTGTGCCTGCTGAAGCTGCTGCTAAATTGCCACCAACTCCAGTGGCAGATGCACACAATCTCTTTCAAATTGGGTTTGCGTTGTTTTCTCTTCTCTTGGCTTAAATAAGGATCAGTCCTTGCAAGCCTTCTGTGCATCGACTGCTTCCAGCAACCTCAAGGATGTATTTGAGAGGATGAAGATTATTTCCTCATATGTGGCTTGCAAGATTAGAGCCGAAGATGCACAAATCCTGCCTAAGAGGGCTGAAACAGAGCTTAGTTTACTCATCTGCTTCTGCCACATGCAGTGAACCTGACTTGTAGCTCTGCTCTGGCTTCAGCATGGTGCTAAATACTTTGCAGCACAGCACTTCCCAGAAATGCTGGGAACCCTACATCTGCAGGGAAAATCAAACAAACAGATTGGAGAAATTAATTGTAGCGTTCCCACACACAGTTCTGCATTTAAAATGAGTACAAACAAATAGATCTGACAAGCTGGGCTACTTGAAAAAGAAGTGAGCAGTGCAAACCAGAGAAAAATCCGTTTGCATTCATGATATTTTAATCACTTATACTTTAATTAAACAAAATACTTAAGTAGATCTTATGCTTCAATGAAGTTGAAGGGACTTGAGTATATGCTTTAAATTCTGTAAGTGCTTAAAAGTGCTGCCAAGCAAGGATGCAGGTCCTCAAAGTGCTTGGGCTGAGAGTATACTTAAGTGTTCTGCTGAATCAGATCCATGGTGTCACAGAGTCTCAAAGTGAGCTCAGAGGTTTCAGCTGAGATGAAGGATAAAGCCAAACAGTATAACAGGAAACTCTCAGGATTTTCCAGAGTCTAGTGCATAATTAGATTAAATTCACAATCCCATTTTGGGATTATGAGTGGGTTTGGGGTTTTTTAGACCATTAAAAAGAGAAGGAGTCTTCCTTTGCAGACATACACAAAATCTACCAGGTAACTTTTCCTATGCTTGCACTTTCCTAGTATGTGGCATTTCAAAATCAAACAAATGTCAGTGACACTGCAGTTTAGTTCTGAGTAATAAAAAACGCCCAGCTTGTAGAAACAATTTATTCTCCTGTGTTCATCTAGACAGCATTAAATTATTTCCCAAGTTTTCCCTGGGAAACTAAGTGGATTGCAATGGTATTGCAAGTAGAACATAACACTGCCATAGCAATTACATCTGAGCTTTGCTAACTGTACATTTCAGCAAACAATTCTTAATTATATACTTTATGGTGCACATAAGTATATTTATTTTAGTATAAATATTTAATTTACAGGTTTTAAATGTTTCTCCTACCTCTGATCTGTGTTAGCCACATCCATTGCCTGCAGAAATGCATTAAGCAAAGCAGATTGAACAGTTTTGTCCCACTGCTTCATGTCTTCATTCCCCTTAAAATTCTATCCTGTTACTTGGCCACAGCTCGACCATGCCCTTCAGCACTACTGAATTTCAAAGAGGTGATAACTGCTTTGAAATTGATGGAAAGAGCCATAAAGGAGACTAAAGACATAAAAAAGTCTTGTTACCTTCATGCTGACTTTGTCTGCAACTGCTATGTGATTCCTTTCCATTGTTTGAATGTATTCAGTCAAACCAGAACAAGTCCTGAAACTGTACACTCTGTCAAGCATAACTTAATTGGTTTTATCAAAGACAATGCACCTCTAAGGAGCACTAGACAATCTCTTGCACTTATCTACACTAATCTTACGCTTCATTCATCCTGTTCGCTGGTGTTCTGTAACCTCCCCAGTCCAGGGCCAGGGCCCTTGGGGCAGGAATGTCTGCCAGACCCTGTTAGCTGGGCTCAGGTAGTCCCAAATATGGGTGACCTGCCAGGAGTTGAGCTTGAATGACCCAGGTTGACAACTTGCAGAGACACTGGGGTGTCTGCACTACACGCTTCAGGTAGCAGCTTTTCCCTTTTCTGGGATATGTCAGCAGTCCCCCATCACCTTCCTCCCTCCCAAGAGCTGGCTGGGGAACAGAACTTGATATGCACTGATGCCTGGAGTTGGGATCACAGACTAGACTTGACTGGCCAGGGCTTTAGCAAAAATGAAAGCAACCCTAAATTGTAAAAGCAGCTTCATTTCCAAGATGATGTTGGCTTCCTTTGCCTTTCACACTCCCTGTATATCTGACTTTAAAGTGGGTTAGCACTATGGCTTAGCATCCAGAAGTTATGAAGATATGTGAGGGTTTGATTCCCTGTGGGCTCCCCTTCCTCTGCTGTGGCTCCTCCAGGATGTCAGAGCAGGTCTGTGCGATGTAGCCCAGACTCAGGATGAGCCCCCTTTATCCAGCACATGCAATCTGTGCCGAGGGCCCTCCTTGGGGGTTACAGGCAGCTGTTCTGTCCCAGCTCCTGTCTCATCACCTCACTCTGCACATAGTTGTGTAGATCCCACACTTGTCCTTTTTCTCAGGCTTCAGCTCCACAGTGCAGTAGCCAAATGCAGGGAAAGCCATAAGTTGCTATTTTCTGCTGTCGGAAAATTAGTGCACATACAAATCCAAAAGGAGGTGTGGGGGCAAGCACAAAACGTTGTTTGCATGGTGCTTGGTTGGTGCTGGCTGCTGCTCCAAAGGGGACAAAACCTGGGCATTGACTTCCCATATACATCTTTAAAGGTTGACTGTAATTACTTTTTAAAAATACCATTATATCAAAATGGATAATATCCTGCCATGTCAGCTTTAAAATCTACTGAATGCAGGACCAGCCAAGATCTAGACCTCCTGTGAGTGATAGGGACCTCGGTAACAAGGAAATTAGCAGCTGGAGGATAAAGATGCCAAGGACAAATGAACCAAATAGACCTTTCAAAAGCACTTGAGAAAATATCATTGAGATTGCTCAATTAAATTTGGATATTGTTTAAAATGAATGGGCGGAGGCAGCAACAGGCAAGGAACAGCTGTGTCTGTTGAATCCCATCCCTTTGTTTGAGCAACAGCACAAATCCCCACACACATGGGATCTTTTTTATTATCTTTGCCACCACCCCACATAGACTTATCTTTATTTATAGGATCTCTAACAGCATCTCAGGTTGTAACCTTGATTTATAATACTGGAAATGCTGGCGCCCCATTCCATTTGCATGGAAGTGAGGTAGGTGGATTGCATAGCTGAACTGTAATGTTGCTGTGAAGAACAGCAGATGTTTAGCTGTTTTCATTTCCACTCCTCAGTGGACAATCAACAAGGTCTGATAACTTCTCTTGCTTGCTGTGGGGTGGCCCAGAAATCTAAGTGGGGGGTCTGGCCAGAGAGTAGCACACTCTACTGGATCAGCAGAATACCTCCATCAGCATTTACATAGGCAATGACAATAGATAACTCAGCACTGGGGCACTGTTTAAAGCTTTTCTTGTACTTCTGATTGCTGTCGGTCTATTGCCAAACTTTTTTTGGGTTGTTTTGCATATGTGATACTGTCCTCTTTTGAGACTTCCCACAGGAGGTCAGGCACCTTTCTTATCTCTTTTCAGGAACTGAAAGTACACAGTACAGACGGATGAGAAACATTTTCCCCCTAGTAAATATTTTCACTTAAACAGAAACACCTTTATATAACTGAATTTCCTGTAAACTCTTGATCAGAAACCTCCTGCTTTTCAGAGGAAAACAAACAGGCAAGCAAAATCCTCAACCCCCCCTTGTGTTCAGCAAGTTCCTCCAGGTAGGAGTCTAGCCATATCTGCAAAAACTGTGTTGTGTAACACCAAGGAAATGCAAGAAACCAACAAGCACTCTCGTTCATCTGTCAGCCAAGCTTTCTTCCCACTCTTTTCCACTTGATTTAAACTAATACCTGTCTAGTGACTGCAGGGGAGCTTCTCTCTGGGGAAGTCATAGACTGCATGATGCAGGGTCTGTGTCGCCCAAGCAATGTCACTATTTGCACCTCTACAAATCAGCTTAGCTTCTCTCATTACTCTTGATTGATCACATGCATTGGAGCCTCACTGAATTGTAAACCAGTTGAGTCAAGCCAGTATCAAAGATGAATGAGCGTAGATTGATCTAAAATTACCCAAGAAGTGTGGCTACTTGAAAGGGTGTTAACTTCACCAATGTCAAGGGAGTTACTCTTGTTTTATGCCACTATAAACAAGAGCAGAGCTAAGCCATGAGTCATCACTCAGTTCTCTTTTGCTGCTTCTATTTTCAGAGCAGATCTACTGGCTTTGCTGCTAGATGAGCTTGCAGAGATGCTTTTTGGAGCTTCTTGCTGGTTAAGCAGGGGTAGACCTTGTTCTCTGTGGGAGAGCAGAGAGAATCAGGATGTTATGACCTGGGAAAGGCTGAAACCCAAAGCCTCACATGGTATTTTTAGTAGTATTATAAAATACAGGTGCCCCAAAGCCTAGGTTTTATCTCAGCTGGTAACAAGCATTTGAGGGCAGTCATTCTGTGGCCATACTGTGTTCCCAAAAAAAAGTGCTTGTCTGAGCAATTAAAATAGAGGTACCAGGAAAAAGTGTTTATGATATTACTTGGACCTGGACAAAGATGCCTGAGGGGAATAGGTGCTTTGAACCCCTGAAATATCTTTGCATTGTCATATAATCAGAAGGTCTTTTTTGTAGGGAGAGCTATTTTTAAGCTCGTTCTTCTGACACAGGCATGCACAGGCAGGATGCATCCATTTTCTAAGGCAGGCAATGTAGCAATCTGTCAGCTGAGAAACATCTGAAAAAGAGTGGTTTTCCTCCAAAGGAAAATGGCTAAAGAAAGCATGTGGCTTTCAGAGGAGGAATACTTTATTATTATTATTAAAGAATCCAGTCTCCAAAACATTTTTGGTCTGACATTTAGCATTTGAACTGTACCATGTGGTCCAGCATTGTAGCTATTAAAATCACTTGTTTGCACCTACCAGCCAGCAAGTAATTCTGTGGCCAAGGTGCTGTGTTCTTATCTTCCTTTTCCACCCAAGCTGTCCTTAGCTGTCTGGTCTTGGCTTCCATGAACCACTCATTGCTTTCACCAGGCCTGAAAACAAGATGCGGTAGGAGCCATCACAAATTAACAGATCCTGTTTGCAGGGATGGATACCGTGACCACAGGAGCTAAAGAGAGTCATGTCTTCCATGCTCACATTGCTTTTGGGTACAGTTTGTCCTGAAGAATGCCATGCTGGCAAAGATCTGCAAACTAGGATGAAACTCTCCCCTGTGCGGGCAGCCAGAATGGGATACGTGCTTTACCACAGTCTCCTTTGAGCTTTATTTTGACAATACAGTAATGTACAGCCATTCTGTTGGTCCTCTGGAAATGAGTGAATTCCAGTCTCAGAACTTAACTGGTGTCATATTGTTATGAATCACCACTTAAATATTTTCAGTGCTCCTTGGAAGAAATAGAAAACTCAAGCAAAAGCAGAAGAGCTAAATAGGAATTTAGTCCTTACATCAAGAGCCATAAAATTACTCTAGTTAGAGCCCTGTAAGTCTTGATATAGAATATTCTGACTAGAGTTGCCTCTGTGTTTCCTTCAGGCTACATTTCCCTTCATTTCCAATCAGGCTGAGTTGGGCTGATTTGTGTTTCTGTGCTGTAGCCCAGCAATCAAACAAAATAACATACCATGCTAGCAAACATAAAGAGAGCTTGTGGACTGCAAGCTCCACTCTGGCATGTGTGCAGGCATCTGTAGATATGCCTGGGTCAGGAGAAATTGGAAGAGATCCTCCTACCACTAGGATGGGTTGTGCTGCTGTTGTGCCCAGGCATTTTTTGTGCAAACCTGTTGACCTTGGTGGAGTTACTCCATCCACATGGCAAGAATCCCTAAAACCAAATTTGGACTACGGGAACTCGGTGGGAACTACGCCACATCCATTGGCTTCAGGAGGAACAGGGATATTGTCAGCTTAAAATTACAGTCAGCTTTCAATTTTTATTTCTGGCTTAGGAGGGAAGGACTTAAAGAGGAAAATGGATAGAGAAAAACATTGATTAAAAGAGTTTGAGAGCTTTCTCAAAACAATAGGAACAGAACGCATCTCCAGAAGAATGTAGGCTGAAGTCAAATTGCAAGACTTGTATATTTTTCCTTAGGAAAAATGCTGTGGTGAAAAAAGTTAATGATTTTTAAATAATGCTCCATTTTGCAGAGAACAATTTTCCAAGCAATCTTTGCCTCCAAAGCAATTGCTGACCATTTAATGACATAGTAAGTATCAAATACTGGAAGAAAGTGCATGTGGTAAGGACCATATAATCACAAAGTAAATTCACCAGTATTTTTGCCTTAAAAACCAGCACACGTGTTAAATGATATTTTTGGATCTACCGTGTATAATTACCAAGCATTGTACACTTTGGGAATACATAATTATAGGTATACTCCTTGCACCAGGAGTATACAATTACTCCCTGAGTATCCCTTGGATGCTGTGACTGCCCTGCCTGAAGGACCAAGCATAAGCCCAAATATAGGACCCTTAGTGGCTAGGATTTTTGGGACTGGCACATAAAGAGCCAAGTCAACATCTTACCCTGTTACGGTTTCCTTGAGAATACTTTGGGAGAGGCCAAGACCTGGAACAAATGTTGCAAAGGAACTACAGGTTGATTTAGTTGCTTAAGCTTTATTACAAAGATGCTTCATCTGCCTGTGTCTTCCTCTTGCTGTTGCATTACTGCACTGAACAATGCTGTGCCCACCATCAAAAGGAGCTAGAAAATTTAAAAATAGGTGCAGGAAGAAGAATGACACTGTGGCTGGAAAACATGCCTGACATGCAGACACTTCAGGCATCAACAGGAAGTTCAAAGGGGTGACTGAAGAAAACACTGAGTACAAAGTCAGCTAAAGGCACAACAAAATGGGTGCAGGCAGATTGTATTGATGTATCTGCCTGAGGCTTAACTTCTCAGACCCTCCACCTGGGCAAATAAACCATTATGTGGAAGGAGAGTGGTAAAACCACCAGTCATGCAGCTGCTGGAGTCCTAGAGGGAAGAGACAGAGAGATGACTCCTGGGCTGAACAACTGAATGAATCCCTCAGGGATGCTGCTTGGTGCTGTGGATGTGATAGCCAGTGTCAGTATTTTACAAGAGAGAGAAAACCAGAACCATAGCCAGGCATGATATCACACCAGATTTCCAGAGAATGCACAGTATGATTAACTGGAATAAAATATTTTGCCAGAAAACTGCCAGTTCTATAAAGCTATTTTCTATTGACTGCAAATCTCTAAAGACCTGTTAAATCCCCTTGGTGAGGAAGAAGAATCCCTTTTATCTGTAAGAGAAATAACTAGATGATTTTCATCTGATATCTTTCAGTCCTGGGAATGTTCATTGTGGACTTTTTTCAGCCAAGTTCCCAAAGCACTGAGTGAAAATATTCTCTTTTTTTTTTGGGGTTCCCACTTTGAGATGTTTTTTCCCATATGGTCAGTAGTTGACAAGAGGTCGCTTGTCATTTCTGAGGAAAGGAAGAACATCACTTGAGCAGGTGAATATAACCACAGGACTGTAAACCCACGTCACTAACACTCTGCTATGCCTTCCTGTGACTTAGTGATCCTGGTATATCTGAGGCATGTCCTGGCGCCCTCTTTATCATTGTCTCACCAAGTACTCGATGCCCGAGTTTGAGAAACCTTTATTAGTCAGAGCTGTGCTGTATTGTTGGAGGTAGATAAGGGCTCCAGGTCACTGCAATTCACTGTGTGCCTGGCTTGCTTAATCTGAAGCCCATTATATGAGGGAACAATAATCTTGATTTTCTCTGTCTTCACATTTGTAAGTCTGCAGTCTAGGGATCTCAGAGCAAATGCTAATTAGTAAAGCTCTCAATTTAAATTTAAAATGTACTGTAAGATTTTGAGAGAAAGTAAAATTTTGCTTCCACAAGCACACTCCCACTAGTCCTAACCAAATCCTGTCTGTTCCTATTTTAAAAGTCTTCTGTATAAATATAACAAACACTAATTATTTTGCCATCAATTGCCAGTGGAAAGCAACTGAGTGCTGTTTCAGTGTGAAGCATTTTGCCATGCATCTAAGTAGGTGATATAGCAAACCTCAGGCTAATGTCAAAGGTCCAGATGGCTCAAACATTTCAAGGCTACTGCACTTTGCACTGACTGATGTCTGCGGTGGCTCAGCTGCAGAGATTTGTTCGGGATAATGCTTGTAAGTATTTCCTTTGATGTTAGATAGCATTAAGTGAGTAAATGAAAAGGAAAAAAAAAAGAAGAAAAGCCAACCCTGAACCTAGAATCCAATCTTTTTGAAATATTCAAGATAACAGTCTGTTTTCACAGTCTGTCTACAAGAGACTGTTAATATCACATTAGTTCCTTATGCTGATTAGTACTCCAGCACCAACATACATTTTGTAATAATTTCAAAACTGTGCAGAAACTAGGGTACAGTTTTCAGCCTGTGCTGAGGAAAGTTTCCTTGTGTCATTCTCCTTGTCAGAGTCTTGAGTCAAGCCTGATGTGAGCAGGAGCAAACTGAAATCTACAGTCTTTATTTGTGAAGAAATAAAAATAGCGGCAACACAGGAAATATCTGGAGGCAGTGTGACTCAGGGGGTTAATAACAGTGACAAATGGTCCTTGTCAAATTACAGCTACTCGCTTTTGGTCCTGTATCACAGCCACTGCATTTCCTTTGCCTAGATGTAAATGACCCAAGGAGAGGCCTGGCAGTGGCAAGTTAAGCCCTACATGAATATCTCAGATCTTGTGGGTAGTGACAGGCAGGCAGTGTTGCCTGAGGTATGTGGTGCAATACCCCTCGGTGCACCTGGACGCTGAGGCATTATGGAACAAATAGTGTGGGCAAAACTGGATTGGATCTGCCTGCAACTACACTGAGCAGGATCATCGCACGGGAGTGCCGGCAGCTGGATGGGAACTGTGGATCAGGAAGAACAGAGAGATAGAGTTAAGAAAGACCGTGGGTGTTCAGGAGTGCCTCCGAGACAGAGAAGTTGTTTTGGCAGAGAAAAGGCAGCAGGAGCCTGGACAGCACAGCCAGGTCTGCAAGGTCTGCGGAGCAGGAGGGAGCATCTGCATGAAGTGCAGCCCTTTGCAGCTCTTTTTGCCAACTTTTGTTGTTTTTTCTTCCTCTTCTCAAAATAGTTACTTGTTAGAACAAGCTTCTTGCCAGGATGTCGCAATTGAGATGTTTGCTCTTGATCCTGGCTGTGATTCCTGTAGCACAACTATGCTGGGTAAACCAACCCCCCTGCTACAAGTGGCAGAAAACACAATCCTGGCTGCACTGAAAATAACAAACTTTGACTCACTTCCTCTTCAGAAACTCTTCAGTATGCCCCATTATGCAATTCTCCAGTCTCCTGGTACCAAGAGAGAGCTAATATCCATTTAATCCCTGAAGAGCAAGCTTCTAGGGGACACTTTTTCCTGCACAGATCCTTCAGTTGTGGTCATGTTAAAGTGGTGAAGCCCTGTGCTATCCAAGGAATGCTCTGCTACTATCACCAAGTATTTTTTATGTGTGCGTGTGATCCAGATCTCTCCTTGCTATTTATTTCACAGTAGATGTGAGGCGCTTGGCATTTTAGTTAGAACACCTCAAATCCATAGCTTAGATTCCAGTGGTTCAACCTTTCAGCTTTTCAGGGGCAGTGCAGTCTCTAGGAATTATCCCAACTCTCTGTCATCAAACCAGCACCTGACATTAAAAATAATGTAGGTTCTACCTCAGTGAATAACATGCATTCCTCGGGTGACTGCTGGGAGGTAAGCAGGGAAAAAGAGATGGAAAATTGCTTGTATATGAAATATGCATGAAGAATATTTTCATGAGCCCAGACTGCAATCTTTCTGGGTTTCACATCTGTCATTAAGCCCCTCAGACTTCTGAGCTGCAGCAATAAATCCTTTTTAATTTTTTTTTTTGTTGTTAATGGCATCAAGGCAGCATGGTAACTATTTAGGCAAAACTGTCCTGCACGCACACATACAGACACATGCCCTTTTGGTGACTGGTAGTTGGAATAAAAATATTCAATAGATCAAGGGCAAATGTGCAAAAGTAAAAATACCTTCTTAGTCATTGATGTGAATGAAGCTTTACTAAATAAATGACATGGGTGAAAAGAATTTCCATTAATTCAGGTGCTGGCTCAGCAGCTCAGTCTGTAACAGGACTGCTCCTCTGCTGAAAACTCAGGCACATGCATATGAGCAGTACTGTATCCAAGGAAAACCAGGCAAGTCACAGCATCCTTTTTAGCCAAATCACCCCCATGTTACCTGCAATTTCCCACTGAATACAGCAAAATGCAGTACCTACCCCAAGCATGAGGAAATGTAGCAACATCGATACATCGATAATGTACCATGAGGATCAACACTCAGTGCTCACCTCTGAATTCAGTGCATTGTATTGTGACATCTTCTGGTGTATCATTGTGGAGTTTTAGCAAAGCAGAAAAACCTTTAATAGGGGCAGAGGACAGTCCTTTTGTAAAAAAACCCTATTTTCATTGCCACCCAGAAAGATGCCAGAAATCCTCCTGCTCACAGGAATCTACTCTTAACTCCTAGTAAAACACCTAACTGCTTTTGAAATCTGGACTTCTGTGTTTTATTAATGCCCCCACCACAAACAAAACCCTATTGCCCCAAGCTCTGTTCACACACACCTCTAATCCTCCAGAATTTATAATTTAAATAAACATATCAGAGATGTTAATCTAGATCATCTAAGAGTCTCTTTGGGGGTTTTATTTCAGATTCCAGTCAAAGAGATAAAGAGCTGGGATCTGGAGTCTTCTGTAGTCAGGTATTTCTTCTAAAACTGGGATAGGGTTAGGAAGAACGCCTCTGGCTGACTCTGGGCAACAATATCCCCTCTCAGATCATGTCAGCTCTGCTGCATGATGAGTTCTTATTTGGGGGTCCCACACAGTTGGGACTGATGAGGCAGCCGGCAGTGAGGTGGGCAGCCTCTCCCTTGTGACTCCTCCAAGGTGCTGGTGGTTTGGATGCAGCCAAGCGAGCTGAGTGCTCTTGTGGAGATGCACACAGAGAGTTAGCAAAGCACCTGCCTTGCTGAAGAGGCTGGGTTGCTGGAAGCACACACTCAGTGGGCAGAAGCCTGCTCCTTCCAAATCTGGAGGCAGCTGTGGCCTGGCTGACCCTGTGACAGGCAGCCCATGTGCATATGTGCTGCAGGGAAGGACCAAAAAGGCAGTGGCCCACCTGCCTGGGCTTGCCTGGAATGACACACCCAACTCCTGCACAAAACCACTGCCTTCATTGTCTCAGAAAGGTAAAACTACCGTGGTTGGTGGTTACCTTTGGAGAACTTGCTTACTGTGCCCATTCCCGTGGAGAAAACACCATTAACATTTATGGGGCTTCCCATAGATGGTCACGACACCAGGTATAGTGACCATCTGAGCTACCCATCCTTCTGCCCCACTCTTTCACAGACCCAGGTGACCCATGCAGGTTCCCACCGAGATGCTCTCCAAGGTTCAGTCAACACCCATACCTGGGACCCTCCTTCAGGGCTGCTGAGGATCTGCACCATTTCAGGTGCCATCTCACGTTAGCAAGGGAAATGCAGCTTTGAAGCGGCAGTTTGATGGCACAGTCACTGCCCAGCTGGAAGGATGCCCTGAAGGAGGGAGGCTGCTCTGGCTCCAGCATAGCTCAGTGTCTTCAGTAGTGATGCTGAAGGTTGGTAGTGATGGTGTTTGATTGATCTGAGGAAGACACAAATCTGGGAAATCTGTGGTGCATCAGGGTGAGGAATGGAATTTAAAATTATCTCATCACCATAGGAAAACTGACTGGAGAAAGTAGGATGAAATTCAGTA
Source organism: Corvus kubaryi (assembly GCF_017639235.1). Classification (NCBI taxonomy): domain Eukaryota; kingdom Metazoa; phylum Chordata; class Aves; order Passeriformes; family Corvidae; genus Corvus; species Corvus kubaryi. The sequence goes on along the minus strand of NW_024582061.1, from coordinate 12,669,101 downwards.
GAGACACTTGCAGGATGTTGTACTTATTGACCATACAATTCCTTAAATCTTTCACCTTGAAAGAGTAAAAAGGAGTCCTATTCTGCTAAGCCTTGGAAAAACTTCAACTGGATTCTCATACTCAGTTTCATGATCATCTCGAAGATCATATCTCTACAGAATTTCTTTATGACTCAGTGTAAAACAGAGACTTTGTAAACCAAAAGACAGTAGCTGTTTAAAGATCTGTCATCATCCCCCTCTGGCACAAATATTTCTGCTGGTTTGGTTGACAGCATAAGCTTCAGGGACTGCAGTCTGAGAGCAGCAGTATTAAACTTTGAATTTCTCCTGGAAGGTGGTGACTAGGAAGTGTGTTGGAGACACCCTTTGAGTGGGAGAAACCATGATGATGTGATTGTGCTGGGGAATATGTGGGGAATATGCCTTGCTTTCCTCTGGTGCTTCTCCAAGTCAGTAGTGTTATTACTCCAATAACATCAAGGGAGTTAGGCTTGTATGAAACTGGAAATAATGCAGTGCTTAATTAGATGATTTTGATAAGAAGAACCTAGGGTAAAGTGTAGCTAGAAAAGATTAATTGCAGCTTCATTTTCCAGGGTAATTCCACATAGGATTGCCTCTGGTCACAACACAGTTTCACTGTAATGGTGCTGTGCATTGTTAAAAGTCAGCAGTCATTTATTTTGTGCTGAACAGACTACATTATGAAGGAGATAATCCAGTTTGCTGTCATTTTGGCAGCTTGCTAATGACACAGGGCAGCGTAATATTGCATGGGTCCGGAATTCAGCTGCTAAGCTTCAAGATTTATACTTAGCACATACTGTCATTCTTCAGAAATAGTTTTTGCTTTATCCCAAAACTCTGCTTTAAATTTATTGTCACTTTCCGGCTAGTGTCTAAAGGGCAACCAAATGACATTTTTCTTCATGCCTGGTAAATGATCTAGTATCGGGTGAGGGCAGGGGGAAAACTCTGGCAATTAACAAAGCCAGAGCCTTTGCAAGAAGCAGACAGAATGGAAAAGAGAACAGATTTGAGCTGACTCATTCAGAAGAGGTTTTAACAAATCATTCATTGTTCTAAATCTATGTCTTTCATCTAGAAGGAAAGAAAGTCCAGTGGTGTAGATATTAGCTTAGAACCTGTGTATGGCTAAGAACTGCCTGGGCCATCCCCTCCCTCCCATACTCCATCCCTATCTCCTGATTTCCATGTAATGAGAAGTCAGGCCTGTGGCCCAGCCAGGAGCCAGGCACACTCAGCTGGCCTCAGGTTTAAGGCCAGAGAGCAGGGGAAGGTGAAGCTTTACGCAGGTGAACTTCCATAGTATCCTATGGATATGCTGGCCCTCTGCTCTTTGGCACTTAGGGGGATTGCCCAGCTCTGCCCTCCAAACACAGCCTGGTGTCCTTCCTAGGGCATGGGAAAGCATAAGTTTGTGCTGGGGCATCTGCAGCTCTTGCTGGCAGAGTGTCTGTGGGCACAGTAAGCTTGTCTCCTAGTTCTGGTTTGCATGAGCTTATTATATCTTCTAAATTTTACTTCAATTTTCAGGAAGAAAAAAGGGAAAATTGCTGAAAATGGGTAGCTCATTGGCAGTTGCGCCACACATCGTCAAGATTGCTCTGCGCTATACTGAGCTCTCCTTGGCCAATTTTGCCATAGGTTTGGTTTTTCAGTGTATTTCATGCTTAGAAATAGTTTCAGGTTCACAGACCATAACAAACTCTTACGGGAATCCTGCAGAGTTTGTTTGGTGACCTCTTGGGTTTGAGATTTGGTTTGGTTCGTTAGTTTGACTTGGTTCATTGTATATTTGGAGGTCCCCAAGGAGTAGAGGGCAATGGGATCTTCTGCTTGCTTCTATTCATAAAGGGTGGGAACTCAGGCACCCTCTGACAGTGCAGGCCTTATAAGGGCAGGTAGGCAGAAAGATCAGGCTGTGGAGAGCATTCAGAGTGGATACAAAAAGCCTGACCTTCGTGTCCTGAAGCCAAGGGAGTTTGAAGAGTGAATCAAAGAGGACAGGAGGAACTGACAGTGGGCGATTGATGGGCAAAGAATATGATCTCAGCAACTGCATTTTGAAGGGAGGCCTTCAGGAAAAAAAAAAGAAGAAAGAAAATGAGATCAAGCATTAAAGTGTTATCAAAAAAGGTTGACCTTTACTGATGTTAACTGCTATGAATAATATCAGTTTGTACTAGCAGAGGAATTGGGCCTGAATTTATTTTTCTTATAGACTTCCCTACTAGATTAATTCATTGGTGATGAGATAAAAGTAGGAGGAAGCTGAATGCTGATATTGCTAACAGCAAAGTTCACCTCTCAGGCCAGACTTTCATACAAAATAGCTGTGATCTCATACTTTCGTGCCTTATGAAAAAGACTGAAATAAAGTCAAAACTGTGCTGTGCTGCACTGAATGGTATTTATAGCAGTGGGAGGCATACCAGGACCTTGATTCTGTCACCCTTCTCCCTGCTTCCCACCCAGTAAAACACAGCCAGTGAAAAAGGTGTAATATTGACTGAGATGAGATCTGGATTAGGTCCTCCTGGACATGAGTGGGTTTCCATGCTGAGTCCACTGGGGTTTGTGGCTGGTGTGAGGAGCAGAAGCTGAAGTGTTCAAGGCCAGGTTGGATGAGGCTCTGAGCAACCTGATCTGGTGTCCCTGCCCGTGGCAGAGGGTTGGAACTAGACGATCTTTAAGGTCCCTCGCAACCCAAACCATTCTATGATTCTGCAATGATTCTGTGATTACAAGGAAAATACTTGAGTGGCACCATAAAATGGAGCTCGGCAAAGCCAGGCTCTCAGCTCAGAACAGGTGGTCAACAAGTTAAAACATGTCCTTTCAAATGTTGCAGTCAAAACGAAGAAAGACACCAACTGGTAGTCTTAGAATGAAGAGAGGAAAGAGAGGAAAAAGGAAGCGTATTTTAATGGTTGGAATGCTCTTAGATACAAAGAGTCACCCTGGATAAGACAATACAGAGTAGGCAGAAACAGCAGCATTTCTGAATGGCTCAGGAACAAGGAAGGAAGGAAAGCTAAGAGCTGAAGATGACTCATTCCAAGGACCTGAATGAGAAGGAGGATGGGGTATTCAGCAGTTTCCCACGAAGCACCTTTAAAAACAAACCCTACCTTTCAAAGAAAAAAATGTAGGAGAAAAAACCCCAGAAGCCTCTCATGAGATTTTGAATAATTTATAAATGTCTTTTGCATTTTTCTCATCCTTCGAAAATTCCTTAAGAAATCAGTGGATCATTATTGTAGGTGGGAGCTTTCATCACCATATTGAGTGAGCAACAATGTTCATGTCAATCTCGTGCCTTTGGATCACGTAAAGGACTGTGTGTGTCATCACAACGGCTGCGTTTGCACAATGCCTTAAGACACTGCTGCTGATGCTTGTGGAAAGTACAAAGCAGTCCCCGGAAGGCACTGTGCCCCATTGTCCCATACATCTTTTTTTCCACTCTTTATCAGCTGGTGATAGAGATAAATATTTGTTTTTCTCCTAACATTTTTGGTTCCAGATTTGTATAGGGTGTGAGTGAGAAGTATTTCCATCAACACTCTTAGATTTACAAGGTTTTGAATTAGTATGCTGAGAGAGTATAAGCATTCTGGACTCAATTTGTATAACCCCTATTTTACAGAACTGTTTTGGTTTTTTGGTTTGCTGTTATTGTTTTTGTTTGGGTTTTTTTAATCTTTCTCTCTCTGGAGAAAGTAAATTAACAGTATGACACCATGGTTTGAGATGCCCATATCTTTATATGCAGAATAAGGAAAGATCATCTTAATCCTTCACCCATTAAGACAAAAAGCCCCCCGTTGGTTCATGCAGTTTGGGATGTATGGGCATCTTTTCCTCTCTCTTGCTGGCTTCTTAGTCTCCTCTGCCATCTCCATCTGGAAAGACCTTAAAACTCTACATACTCTGTAGGAAATAAGACTCAAAGCATTTCCTATGCTTCTTCCCATTACCCTTTCTCCTGCCTCCATACACCAGCATGCTCTTAGTTCTCTACTGCTATACAGGAGAGAAATGAGTGCATTTCAGGTAGGTATCTGTGTGCAGGACAAGATTCCCCACTTTATGTGGGAAAAACCCTGCAAGAGGGAATGCAGTGAGTCTCTGGGGTTTCCCGTGCTGTGGAAACCTGGGTGGTCTTTCTGATGTGAGGTGATAGGTATAATGGGGAATTTTGAAGCCGCTACCATTGCTCCCTCTCCCAACTCCTCTTCCTCACTCAGGTGTGTTAAAATTTGTCCTAATCAAGCTGAGCACCATCTTCCAGGAGCAGCTCTTGTTTCTGGTGCCTGTTTTCGCTGAACAACAGAGCTGTACATACCACCTTGCAGCACTGCTCTGTATCACATTTACAGGGCTACTTTATCATGCTCATCCTGTTGTTCCTAGATAAGTAATTCCACTCTCCACTGAGTGCTAAGCCCTTGCAAATATTTATACACACCTCTCCTCCTACCATCACTCAGCCAGTGCCTTCAAACTTTCTTCTAAAGGCCTTCACATTTCTGGTAATTGCTGCTATTCTTTTCCTCCACTCAGTACTCTTCAGGCAGCAGCCTGACCACTATATACATTTCTCTTTAAACTTCTTATAGACCTACCCCATAGGCTACCCCTTCTTCCATAGGCAAAAGCTGTTGTGACTGTGATGGTGACATCCCTGCTCTTCTGTGACCAGAACAGGTGCAGGTGTTCCCAAACTGCACATCTGGGTGTTTAGAGTCCTGTGGTGCTCAACTGCTATCTGTAAACCAACAATCTCTTGCAATGCTCCTGTGTGGGAAATTATTTCCTCCCTGTGTCTTCACCATGTGTTAAGTTGTAATGACAGAAAGTAAGTTGCTCACTGTTCTGGTTCATATAATTAAGTATTTGGAGCTTTAATTAGAACGCCACGAAAATCAAAGAAGGCAAATGAATCTTACTCTAAGACATTATTTAATCACCTAGATGTATTTTCAAATTAAGACAGAGCTCTTGATAGCAAAGCCACTTCAAGCAACCCTCATCAGTAATCTTATTTACTAAGGGATCATGCACACGCCACCACCTGCATCCATCAAAACTAAGGGTGCTCTAAATCATCCAGTGCCAAAATTAATGCAAACAGCCAGGAAAAAGATAAAGAACAAAGAAAATAACATGCCAGTCCTGGGGCTTTTCTCTCTAATCTTTGGAAGAGCCTTAGGGTAGACACGTCAATTATTTTCTTTGTTCCTCCTTCTGTACACTGTTTGCATTACAATTTGGCATAATTATTTAAGAAGCCCTGAGTTGTGTTGGATGTGGGTGGTGGATTCATGGCCTGGAGACTGTAGTGTTGTTGTTGTTGTTGTATATTACTGCTTAACTCTCAGGAGGCTGAGCTTACTGTACTCCATCTGCAATTAATTTATCACTTTGCCTGTGTGTTTTTATATAGTGTAGATATTATGTATAATGCAGCTATTAAGCAATGCAATTCTATTTTCCCCTTATTGTTGTAGACAGCAAACATCTGCCTAGCCTTCTCCATTTTTGATCACCTAAAACATGATAGAGTGAGTTTTGCGCCATGTGGTTGAGTGAACAGTAATGTCAGTTTTCTTCTCATGGTAACTGTTCTCAAGCTGCAATGGCATAACTACAAACAGATAGCAAGACATTGCAGGTACACAGCAAGATCTGCAGTTTATAGGTTTACTTGGGTATTCAGGCAGTTCATCCTAGTTTTCCACTGCTAAGGATTTGATTCTAAAAGCTGTAATCTGGAATCTGTGATATTTCTTCTTAATGAACATGATAGCAGAGACATTGAACACATTGAGTCAATAAAATCGTGCTGGAATAACTAAAAGAAAGATATGCTCCATATTAACTGCAGGCTGTACCATTGGCACATCATCCAAGAAAGCTGAAATAGTTGCATTCTTCTAAGATTCAAGTATGCTTTGAGGTGAAAATACCATTTAGCAAGCACATATATCAACAATTTGATTTGTGACCCTCTTCCTTAGTACTGCACACTCTAGGCCAAATTCAAGACCAATGTCTGCTCCCTGGCTTCAGTGGGCTTTCATCCAAGCTAATATTTGGTGTCTTCCACTTAAACCAGAACCGAGCTCCTGCAGTGAAACACATGCCAAACATTAAGGGCAGTACTGGAATATATGTAGGTAGTGAAATTGCTACTGAGGAAACTTTATGCTCTAAGTGTAACTGGACACTAAACAGGAAGAGAAACTAATCATTGAAAGCATTGGTAATTCTCTCCTGAGCTGACAGGACAATCGATTTGGTAAACTGATCCTTTGGCAGCACAGCAAACAAGCCCCATCACTTTACAGAACAGATATTGACTGGATTTAGTCACACCTGTTAGGAAATGCTCTGAGCTGTACAGCAAATAGAGCAAACGGTAGTTTTTCAGTATTGTCTGGGTAATAAGGAAACTCTGGGAAAAGCAACTTGTCTGTCCTTCCTAAACTGTTGCACTGGTCTAGTTCACCATCATACTCTACTGAGTAGGTGCGTGGAGGAGAGCAGAGCTGATCCCTCTCCACTAAACTCCTCAAAACCACAAAACGTGGGGTACACAGAAGCTGGGCATTAAACCAGCCACTCTCTTGGGGCCACCTTCTTCCTTGCAGATGCAGGGACCGATAATAACCTTGTCCTGGAGCAGGCTTTGCGGAACAAAGGATCACATCGTGCCCAGCTGCAGGGAAACCTGCAGATGGTTTCTGCTACATTGGGGCAGGTAGGAAATGAGTAGACAGCAGATGCCTGGCAAGTTGTGTCATGGCGCTAAAGAAACGTGGGAGAAAGTTCTGCTGCTTTAGTTTTATCTTCATCCTCCCTGCAAAGCAGATAGTTCTGGATCATACTTATTCCAGAAACTAGACAGAAGACCTACGGATAGAGAATCATGTCTTTTGTGTGAGTTCTTCAATGTAGGAAAGAAAGAGGCCTCCAAGACGTGATCTGTGAACATTTTCTGTGGTAGTACTATCGTAATAACATGGTTTTTAAATTCAGAGGTGTAGAGTCAAGCCCTCAATGATGCAATAAAAAAGTCATGTGGCAGCACAATGCTTCTCAAGAGTAATTGTTTGGCCATTACTGCTGTGTAAGCAGAGTATACAATTCAGACATTAATAAAATTGTACTAAAGTGTGAAAAGCAAATCCTCTTATTTACAAGTAACTAGATAAGCCCAACCCTCACTGAAAATTTCTGTGTAATTTAATCATTATGTCCATGGCTATAATTGAGAGGCACAAAAGGGTATCACAGAGGATATATAGAGTTGTTACATGTCAGGGGTCTGATTTTCATTACGTTTGTAAGGTGTAGTTGTGTAAGTTTCTGCTTACATCCTAATTTATGAGGATGTGGGTCAAAGCCATTTTCTACAGCTCAGAGTAAAGCCAGGAGATACGTTCTTTACCTATTATGACTAATGTGACATCTGTAAAGAGTTAAATAAAGAGCATCTCTCCTCCACGGGTTTTTTTAGCACCCTTCTACTACTGTAATGTGAAATAAATTCCAAGTTAAAGAGTCATTATAACACTAAAACCAACAAAGCAAGGACAACCTCACACGTGTGTCTGAAACCTAATGAGCTTCCAGAAGAGCTCTAATGTCTGAGCCAGAGTATGTGGAAGAAGTTGAAGAAAAATGGAAATTGTGTGCTTGATTCTGTACTCAATTATACTAGTTGGAAATATGAAGTTTCAACAGTCTGATTCGATGATTAGAGTGATAGTGTGTTCTTTTAATTAAAAATGTTGCTGACCAGTTGATCAGCAAAGCTATGATACAACCCTAAAAACTCAGTAAGAAAGTAGATGCACTATGTAAGAAAGGTATTGCATCGTAAGATTATGAAATCTGCTCACCCAGGTTCAGCTCCAGGTTCTGCCACTGGCCTCTCCTGTCATCTCAAATCAATCAAGAGGGTTCAAATAAGTGATCATTATTTTGCATCTTACTGTCAAAGCCCTAAGCCTGACTTTTTGCAAGTCCTTGAAACTCCAGATTAAGATGAATATTTTTCAGCTGGGCAGAACATTTCAAAATCAGGACCAAAGTAGTTTGATTCTGAAAATTAGAAGGCACTTATTACTTACATATGCACATCACAGACCTAATTCAAGGCTGAACCAATGATATGCTTTAAATCTTGGGCTGGAAAATAATTCACACAATGAGTGGCAGGTTTATTCTTCTGCTGGTGCCCAGTCTTTTTTTCTCACACACAAAGAATTTTGGTTTAAAATGTGGTTTATTAGCCATTTTGATGTTTTAAGGAGTGGTCCAAGCAATTATAGGATTATACCTACACATGATGTCCTAGGAACATTTTAAGAAATGCAATGAGATTTGAACAAGAACTTGGCCTTGATGCAAAACAAATAGCAGGATAAAACATCGCCTCAAAACTTGAGACGCTGGCTGTGACTTGTGTTAAGTAGGGTATTTACTGTCTTGTGACCCAGGTGAAATGTAATCACCTGGTGCATATGTCCTAAAAAGAAGTTTTGCAAAGGGTCAGCCTCTGGCATCAATTTACAGCTGATGCTTACCCAGTGCTCATGAAATATTAAAGAACACAACTTGCCTGGGCAGTTTGTTCACAGGATCCTCTGGATTTTGATATTTAGAAGCCTCGCTATGCCGAGATATTCATATTGATCAAGAGGAAAGGGGTATTCACAAAGTTAAACACTGGATCCAAGAGCGACCTTGTTATGCCCATTACACTGCATGGAGAAACATGAATCACCATGAATGAAGCCACTTGTCCCTGTGTTAGCACTGTTCACGTCCCAGAGACTCCTGTTTTGCTTACCCATGACTGCTCAGACGAGATCTGGGCGAGTTGGGTCGCAGTCAGTGAGGATGTGATTGCTCTGCTCTTGAGCATCTCTCCCACTGCTGCAGCCACAGTTGTGTTTCCCTTTTGGATCATACTGTCCACCCTTGCTTATTCTGTATTTTTCTTTCTGACAAAATTTAACTGTCAAAAATATCTAGTCTGTAGATTATAACAGAAGTTTCTCTTGTATTGCAAATGAAGGTTTGTATCCATGTGTGCTGGTTTCAGCTGGAGTTGAGCTGATTTTCTTCACAGTGGCTGTTGTGGGGCTACATTTTTGAGCAAGTGGCTGTGTGGTGCCTGGTTGCTGACTGGAGTTAAACCACGACACCATGCAACTTCTCTTGGGTGACTGACTTCTTTTAAAGAGGCATTGCTTTGAAATTCTGTGCTGCCAAAAATGCTCAGCACTTTTGTCATCCATAGCAGCAATGATTCTAAACTCACAGCATGTGTAATAATATTTGAGAAATCTGACATCAAATTCGAAAGGATTTTTGCCTTTTTCTTACTTCTCCAAATTTTCCTCTGACATTTCCAGCTCTCTTCTCTTCCCTATTCCTCTGAGATTTTTCCTCAGGGAAAAATGTCACAGGGAAAAATTTCCTCAGGGAACTATGTCACGGTGATTTCATTAGCTATGATACTGTTAGCTCTGCTTGTGATCTGGATTTTCTCAGAAGTTTCTCATTTTAAAGCTTGTAAAATTTTTTCTTCTGGCTTACAACATCCACTACATGATATCACAGGAATAAAACTTGTAATGGAAGACATGGGAAGGACAGACCTCTTCTGCCCTGTCTCCAGTACTTACTACATCAGAGTTGGACACAAGCTCAAATCTTTGCTGCAGTACAGCTCCCAGATGTCAGGACTCACATAGTCAATATGTGTCAATTTTTGAGAAAGGCTGTGAAAATTTGGTATTCCCAAACTGGGTAAAAATGCAGAGCCAGGTGAGGTTAATTTTTGAAAAGTCCTTAAAAGCAACCTTTATGTTTTTACGACTTTAATGTGGAAGCCCACAGAAAAAAGTTCAGTCCTGCAGAGGATCCTAAATCTTTTCATGCTGACAGTGACGAACATGTACAGATTATCCCTATCCCTAATGCTGAGTGATTTCACCAACCTAGTGGGAAATATCCTCCTCTTAATTACACAGGAACAAGTAGGGAATTGCTGTAGTGACGTGAATGGAGTTATTTTGGATAGACACCAATACAGGAGAGAACACAATCTGGCGCCTTGAATACTGCCAACAAAAGCTCAGTTGTACTATCCCGTGATTTGACTGTGGCAGGCAGTCTTACTGAAGTGATGTCTGACCTAGCTCCCACTGAAGTCAATGTGAGCCTTTGCACTGATTAAAATGCTTTTCAGGAGACCCTCTCGGCAGCCGGATCAGATTTCGGATCATGGGCTCCCTCACTAACTTTGATTGAAACTCACATCCTCGATGGCGCTGACCTAAATGTCATCTTATCTCAAGACTGGCCCAGCTTTGGCTGGGGTTGTCGGATCAGGCAACCTTCTGAAGGCTTCTCAGGTATGAAATACTCTCTGTGGCTTGGTAGTGAATAGGGCTGTGGAAGACACAGCAGTGCTCTCGTCCATCAGCCCAAGCTGCTCTTTCAGTGGAAGGAAGATTCCTGTACAAGCATCCTTGGGAATGCCAGGCATTATTTAACCATTGTATTAGCATACCTCTGCTTATTTCCTTACAATGCTCTCATCGTGTTACAACATAGATGAGGACAAGTCCCAGACCCCAGAGATTTATCTTCTCTAAAGGAATGTTTCCAAGACTTTAGCCCAGTAAACACTGGAGTTTAGCTGGGATTTAGAAGGAATGTATTTTCCTATTTGGTTTGCAAGGTTTTTGTTTCCTCCCTCACTACAGATTTCCAGAATTTTGATTGATAGGGTTTCATTTAAATAATTCAAACTCCCAAGAAAAAAATCAAGCACATTTAATTTTTCATACAGAAAATATCTCAGATGACACAGTTTTGGACCTATGTGCTGGTGAGACCAGACTGCTAAAAAATAGTTTCTGCAGGATCCATCCAATCACTAAGGTTTGTGCCCAGCAAAGTTTGCTTTAAATATTCACTTTCAGGGCATCTGGCCTTTGCAGTTTGTTTCCTCTTCCATCCTAATGTGAGTTTTCGCACATTGAAAAAAGCTATTTTTTTTTCCTGTGGAACTTTGGACCAAGGATGGGGATATGGTAGAAAGATTAAGTAAGTGTGTGAAAAGGAGTACCTATTAAAAATCAGAAGGGAAACAAAAACAGAGTCTCTCTAGACCTGACCTTTCTGCCAGATTCCTCTGTACATCTTGGATTATGGAAAGACTGATGATCTGTCTGACTGACCACTGAAACATATTCTTCTTCATTACTGCTTTTGACCTGAAGAACATCTTCTGAATTGTTGACAATATTCCCTCCACTAGGCAGATCACACACTCATAAAAGGCAGGCTCATCTCTACCCAATCCTTCTCCTTCCTCTCAGAATTCAATGTCACTGTCCTAATTTGGACAGGTTTTCTGTAAAACTGTGTTGCAGTTTGGAGAATGCAGTTCTTTGGTATCGAAGAGATCACATTGGGGTAATTAATCTTCTCCCTTTCCTCTTGAAACTCCAAGCCCACAAGTGGCACATTTATAAAGAAATAAATGGTCCAGACCAGTCCAGATTACCTATAGAGTTGGCTAAATTAAAAAATAGAGGACTCATAGCTGTTGTTATTTAAGTGGAGTATGAAATATTCATAATTAATGGTGAACTAGTCCAAAACTTACCATAATTGCAACGTTCTGACTAAAGAAGACACGTGGCCAAAACCACGAACATTTTGGCAGCCAGCTTGGTACCATACTAAGACACTAAGACAAGCATATCACATGCAGGTCCAATGAGATTTTGTATGATTATGCTTTTAAACTGGCAGGGTTCTACACCCTAGTTGTAGTCAGAAGATCCAGGGCCTGAGATTACTATAATTTCATAGAGTAAAATCTTGGGCAAAGTTTTATTTAATCTGATAGGGCCCACTACTGAAATCCTTACATGGTGAAATGACTCATTGACGTCACTGGAGTTTTGCCTGAATAAGAACTTCAGAATAAGGCCCAGAGGGATTATCTGTGCCCTTCTCTACTTACTCATTAGGTAAATCCCATGTAGACTCTCCTGAATGTAAAATGGCCTAAATGGAAATATGGGTCTTATATAAAGTTAAAAAGGATTTACTGGATTTATTGCAGATACCTTAATTTAGGTTACCTTTTTTTTTCCCTCAGCAGAGGACTCTAAAAAGAGCAGGAACAAGAACACCTGTAATCCAGATGTTACAGAAAATCTCTCAAGAACTGTGATTTTTCAACTTTTTTCTTGATGTGGAGAGCTCAAGACAACTTCCAAGGGAAGTGCAGATCTGCTAAGGTACTGTCAGTTGAAAGAGTTTTCTTCATTATTTTTCATACACCTTTTGAAAGTTGCTTACCCACTGACCCTTGATTTAAAATCAGCGCTGTAAGAGGCTGACTTTTTCTAAAGAGGCAACAACTGCAGATACTTGGGTTGGATTCCATAGGCAAAGACACAAACATTTGAGGGGGGAGCATTTGGATCCAGTGCAGTCACCGGCCAACTCTGGGGCCTTGTGGGCAACGTTCTTGCTCCATAATTGTCCAGTAGGAATTGTCCTGCTGGACAAGAATCAGGATCCAGCCCTGACACCTATCCTTCCTTCCCAGTTGATCTCAAACTGAAGAACATGGACAACAGAAGGAGAACACACTGCTGGGGAAGAGAACTCTCCTCCTTTCCCCCTCAGAACTACCGATAACCTTGCAATTTGCTAGCAGCTGGAGGAGAGTAAGATTTCTAATTTCCCAGGCATGATGTTTTTTTTCAGAGGCAGTTTCCAGCCATCCTGAAGGAGGTGGTGAAAGTGTGAAGTCAAAAGGATACTTTATAGTCTGACCATGGCATGTGCCCACACTAGATTATATCAGGAGCGCTTGACTTCGTGAGGGACTCTGGCCCCACTGATCCTGGAAAATGGTCTTTTAGTTCCCTAGGTCAGGTTCCTAACATTCTTGTGGGCTGGTAGATGCTTTAGTATTCATCCTGACAGGTGTCAACATCCTGACAGCTGTATGTCATTCTACCTTGACAAGGCTTTTCTTTGCCTTAAAACAAAAAAAGGAACAAACAAACAGCACCAAAAAGCTGTGAAGATACAAGAAGCACTCAATGGCAACTGTAGCAGCATTAAATTCACTGCCTCTGTTTTCCAGTGCCACAGAACTTCCCATTCCACAGCAAGTCAATGCTGAGAGGCCACTCAATCCTCCCTGGTGCCTTCACAGCACAGGACACCCTCTAATCCTTCTGACAGGCTGTTTCTGCTGCATCCTTGGTGTGTGAAGGTGCTGAGCACCCTTCCCTGTTGATGGCATCAAGGGGAACATCTCAGTTACCCATCTTGGAGATTGGACAGACAGAAGTAGAAGGGACACAGATAACGCTCAAACCTCTCCCTTCCAAAATTAACACGTTGATTAATTACACTGACATTCAACTAAGATGGGGATGTTAGACCAGGCCTATAAAGTACTAGACTTTTCTGGTGAATACTTTTTTGTATCTCTCATCTTGTTTGGGACAATTCCTTTCCTCAGCCTCTCAAACAAACCCATAAGTGGGAGACTAACCTGAAGTGTTATCCCACTCAATGGCAAAGTAGTTTTTCATATTCTTCCCTAGTACTAGGGCTCTGTTTTTGAAGGCAGAGAACTTAGCTAGCCTTGCTATGTCCCAGCAAGTACAGAAACTATGTTTGTTGTGTCATGAAAATAAACAACATGTTTTCAATGTTAAATAAACATTTATCCAAAGGTTCAGTGTGACTGCTTAAAACTTAAGTAAATCAATCACTGTAGGTTAACCTTTGTTCAGTTTTTTTCTTTCTGAAAGCTCTGTAACTATCAGATCTCACAGTTACATGGTTTTTCAACATGCCACTGTTAGGAGAAATACTTAGTGGAGAAATCTGGCACAGGAAATGCTTTTCCACCCAATGCTCTGTGGAGCTCAATAAGTTTATGGGTTGCTGTGCTATATCTTAAGGACATTAAAGATACAGTTTCAGCTACAATCCATCTGGAAATATACCATGAATGTGAAACTATTGAGAGTTTAGAAGAAGTTAATGTTCCTTAGCACATGCATATCAGCGCAGTTCAATTACACAGTTACAAGCATGCTTTCTGTCTAAACTGGCTCTGTGGAACAGATCCTAACATGTCATACCAAGGTGTTTGCAGTACAAAGGCTTATTGTGATGGAGTTCAGCTGAAGGAGATGAGAATATGAAGACACAAGAAAACATTTTCAAGGAATTGAGGCTGTGGCAAACAGTGGCTGCTCTCTGCTCTGACGGAGCAAATATTTTTTTACCTGCAAAGCTTGGTAAGTTGGGTAAGCAGTAAAGTTACCCAGCTTAACTCAAGACCAAAATGGAAATCCGAGAAAAGGAAGGCAGCGTTTTTTGTTTAAGAGTTAATTCCCTCTGCCAGTCAGTACAGATGGCTGTTTCACTCTGCCTGCACATCTGACACAGGTGACAGCACTGCACAAATTCAAGGCAGGAAAACCATATGGATTGACAACAGAAGTGGAGTTCTTTCAGTGATGGGAGGCTATTTTTAGAGCGGGGTAGATGATACAGCAGAGGTGGACAAGGTAGGATCCTTTTCACCACATATGGCTGAGCCAACTAATGTTTGTTCCAGAGGGACTCTTAAAGGATCTTCTCACTTCCCTGGAAATTCCTTTTTTTTCCTCCTGTAAAATACTAGACCACTTTTAGTTTGGATGAGAAGCAACTGTGACAGGAGCTGGTACTATGGGGAACATACCTTATGTGTCCTGCCTACCTTTTGGAGGTAATTTTCTTTTGACTAAATGTCTCAGTTTTTCTTCATTCTGCAAAGATTTTCAGTGACAGACAGACAAAATCTTGGCAGTGTTTAAGCCACATACAGCCATGGGATCTGCTTTCTGTGTCTCTACTGAACTGGACTGTAAGCATACTCTGTGGGCTTACAGTGTGCTCCTTTCTCAATCACTGAGGATCCCCTGAAGCCCCAGCGAGCTCTTGCTGCTCTCCCCATATGGAAACTGTTGTCTTTGCCAGACCCAAGAGTCTCTTTCAGGGGTGCTATTCTCTATCATAGGAGGTGGACCTTGCTTCTGCGTGCAGCAGGTATCTGGAGATCCCTTCCTTTCTCTTGTGTAAGTCAGGGCTGCTGCAGTGGTTTACTTCCTCCTTCAGGTTTGTCCTTGCAGGCCTCTAGGAATGATTCAGCCATTTCCTTGCAATGTGTAATCAGGCTTAAATGTATGGCCTGAAGATGGAGAGATACTTAAGGAGTTTATAGGCTCACTAGTGTCTCTTACTCTGTGTTCCAAATTGCGTAAGGCCCTTCTCTCCACCCTCTGTGTAGAGATCCCATTTGCAGGGCCAGCCATGTGTATGCCAATTGTATGGACTCGTAAAGGGACAGGCCACTTTGTCACAGCCTCCCTAAAACACTATCATCAGGCATAAAAAGTGCCATAATCTACTTCCACATTGTTTACAAACCCTGTAATTGGTTTCCATGTCAGTGTGGAGCACAATCCATGTCTCCACAGCATTATGTGGAAGCTTATTTCCTTCGTGTCTGCGGACCCTTTGATTTAGGCAACACTCAGCTTTTTTGGCTAAGTGAAAACACAGTAAAACCTTTCAAATCCCAAGAAATTCCAGCCTGCTCCTGGAGCACATGCAAGAGGATACATGAAGCATGTACAGCCTGAAACTCAGGTGATAGTAGGGATGTAAATGGAAGCCAGAAAACCCTGCGAGATTAGTTTCCTCAAGTTTAATGAAGAAAACAGGCACCCTTTACATGAAGGTTCAGAGTAAGCACCTGACTTAGCTGCTTTGCATCTCTCCACAGAGAACACTAACTCTCTGCCAACTAGAGGAGAAGACAAAGAGACAAAGATACCTGTCACCGAGACAAAGATATCTGTTGTGAGTCCCGTTTCTCCCTGACCTGCAGGCTCTCACACGCTCAAAATCTGCAGGGTGGTGGTGTTCTGCCAGGACTGGTAGGCATCTGCTTGTTGCTCAAGTGAGTCTCCCAAGGTGGGAAACAGGACAGTGTTTCACTTTCTACCCGCTGCATCTTGCTGCCATGCAGCCCCTCCACCCTCTGTGGGGGTGTCTAGTGCAATCCCCAGAGCACCAAACCTGACTGATCTCATTCAAATTGCATCTTGGATGGTAGGAAGTTTGGATGACAGACAGCTTCAGGCTATAAATACATCTGCTGAAAAAACATGTAGGTGGGTAAGATACTGGTTTCTCCTGCAATTGCTACTGGGATGCCCTGGTTGTGGATGTTGGCATCCCCACTACCCAGCAAACATTGCTGCCCACTCAAGGCCATGATGGAAAATCCCTGAGTTCTGCCACAGGACTTTCCCTTTTCTCCATGTCTAAGTAATATCCACCAAACACATGCTGCTGCAAAACCACTATGGCTGTGGTAATCTTCTGGTTAAAGAGCTAAGTGATTTCCTCCATTTTTTGAGGTAAACCACTAACCCAAGTCAATTGTGTACAGTGTTACTGGTTTGAGCCTCACCCTAGAAAAGCTTTATCCAGCAATCAGAGAGGTGTTAATACACATTGTGCCTTCCACTAGTAATGGCAAAATGGGCTGTGGTGGGTGCCATGGGAGTGCCTGTCACCGCTCCCTGCTCACTCTGTGGGCACACAGCTGCCTGCAGGCTGGGGCATAGACACAACCCTTTCAGTGAGTGCCCTGCATGGAAAAATCCAGCAGAGATTTTCCTTTGAAAATTACCACTGCAAGAAAGGGGTTGGCCTTGAAGGTACTACTTTGCTTCAGTCAGAAAAGGGTATTTTAGACTCATCCCTTTGAAAGGAAAACTACAAACAAGTGATTGTTTTTCTCCAGCCATGCAGCAAAGTCCTGTTTGAAGCAATTTGCCCCTGAGGCAGAACATATAAAAGATACACCCCAGTTACAACCAGCTGCAGCTTGCTGGGGAAAAACCACTCCAGCAGTGCTGGATCCCTGCTGCAGAGTGACTCACTAGCGATGTTTATCCTTCATTATGATGCAGGTTTGGTTCATTCATTGCCTAACTATTATGTCACTAATTAGAGACCCTTAACTGACTAGGACAAGGGATGTTCACAACAGCTTGATGTGGTGGAGGGAGTGACAAACATGTCAGGGACTAGATGTGACCTAGCTTTAGAAAGGCAGGAGAGTTGGAAGAATCAGGAACAAAAACTTCTTGTTTGGGGGTCTCTTCTCCAGCTGCCACAAAAAGAAACATGTTTTTCTTGCTAGCCTGTGGGCTGCAGAGGCAATGCTTTGCCATAGTTGGCTTATTCTGCACTTACTGTTAATATGGGGAGGGAAGCAGAAGTGGGCAAACAACTGCATCCTTTTAAAGCCAAGTAATTCTCACAAAGAAGGCAACAAACAGAACTAATATCAGTACCCTCTATGGGCAAACTGCCAATGCTTTAAGCTGGATGAGTAGAGCATGGCAAAATAACAAGTTTCCTGGAGGAAAATCTGCTCTTTGGCATTATAGCACTTGATTAACCTACTGTAAATATGTGTGGTCTTAGCCCTCAGTAGATGTGAGGTCTCCTAGCATGCTGCTAGGCAAAGACAGCTAAGTGTCCAGCACATTGTATGTTCTCTGCTTCTTGCTCACTCCAAAATGAGTGTGGACCTAATCATTCTAAATAAATGGCTAAAAAAGATCTATGATGGGTCTCCATAGCATCGAAATCTATCAAAGCTGCTAGGTGAAATAATCTAAACTACTCACATGGAAACATCCATGAAAAGAAGGCAGTTCAGCTTGGAAGCAAACTGCCTGAAAGTATGAACTTGAGGAAGTTGAAAAAGCAGGCATCAGTATGTCTGTCCTTCATGTTTGCAATTAGCAACCAAACATATGGGAGAGAGGGAGGGCTCTGCTTGCTCAGAGAGAGCAGCTGTTACACAAGAGGCACAGCAATGCTGAGATTCCCAAGTCCAAGGCACACAAACCTCCCTGTGAAGCAGATGTACAGCCTCGTGCCCTGCATGCCCTGCTGCATGGAGCTGTGGCACTTACAAGTGGGTGATTGCACACAGCAAGCTGGAAGTGGGGTTTCTCATGGTCAGCATTTGATGAGAGTTGTCTCAGATGCCAGCATGTCTCCTGTGTCTCTCCTTCAGCCACGGCATTTCATATAGATACTCCTCTCCAAAGCACTTAGAAATGAAAATTATTTTATAAGCACTAACTAGTTAATGTTTAACCCACTGGTTTTTCTTTTTCCTTTTGTAGTGTACCACTCTGCTTCACATGTTTTGCAGTGGAACCAGCTGTGTCCTTCTTTGAATAAGCCCTTGGCTCTTGGCATTCACTGGAAACATTTTCCAGCTGTGAGATGAAAGGTAAAAGCTTTAAAATTATACAGTGGACAGTAGACCTCTGAAACAGTTTCTTCACAGTGAATCTGACATACTCCCTGCTAAATACCACAGATTATAATAAAACCTTTGAGTGTAACAGCCTGGCAACTTATTTTGGAAAATAAAAAAATGGGATACCTGGGAATCTGAAATCTTTTGGCTGTGTTGCCTGGCAATGGGCAATGTCCACTTTTGTTCTGAGGGTCCTAGAACCTCCTGACTCAACAAGCCCAGTTACATGCTGGTGCTTCCTTTGCTAGGACCCAGCAAAGGAAGCACTGGGCAGCAGCCATTGTCCAATCCTCTAGGTAACCTTTCTGTCGTGATTATTTAGTAAGCAATGTGGCAGCTGTATAGAGTCATCCTGCTTAGGGATCCATGCCCTTTCATCCGTGTATTGTCTTTCCACAAGTGCTTTTCTTTTGGAATCGTAAACTCATTATGCCTTCATCAAGGAAACGCTTGTTCTTCCCCCTCATCTGCCCCCCTCCTTGCCCCATTTGATGGTTTTCTCTGTCTCTGGTTCCTCTTGTTTCAGCTGCTCAGATCATGAATGGTAATATTTTCGTTACAGCTAAATACACCCTCACCTACTCATTGCCACAACATGCCTTTAAACTAGCTAGAGCAAAAACCCATTCCAACGGGTAAAATATTACTGTAGGCTCAAATGAGCCTTGGAACAGTGCAATGCTCTATGAAATGGTATAGGACAGAGCAGATATTGTCTACAGCTGAATTCATTAGGCGTCAACATAAAGGTTGGAGGTGGACCTGTTGGAAACCACAAGTCCTGCTCATTGTGACTGCACACTTCTCTGCTGGACTCACCACATAATTTCCCAGTAGTCCAGGGTGCTTCAGATCCCAAGGTGTTTAAAATCCAAACTCAAATTTTCCTGAAGTTCGAGGTATCTCAATTCAATGGCCAAATGGAGAAAAACCTCAGTGGTGCTATTTCTGTTGCTTGGTCCCAAGCCCAGCATGTGGTTCAGAGATATATCTCTGTAAATTTGCTTTTGGTGGGAAAACCTCAGCTCCAGTCAGCAGCAATCCTTCACTCTGGGAGGCATGTTAGTCCTTCTCTCTGCTGCTCAAGTCTGGTTCAGGGCATCTTCAGTCTTAGCAGGGTGTAAAATATCATCCAGAAGAGCTATGGAAAGAACAAGAGGAGGTGTGACACCTGGCCCGTTCAACACAGTCTCTCAGAAATAAGCATTTGACAGCATAATCTGGCCATTCAGGTCTATAATCTAAGTTGACAACATGGATTGCTGTTACAAAAGAGAAAACTGAAACCATGTTTTCCCAGATTGTGGAGATTAATCTGGTCAGAGGAGATCCCCTTTCCAGAGTGGCAGTAGACGGCTCCCCAGCTCCCCCCTGCAGCACCTCTCTCTTACAGGTCACCAGCTGGGATTTGGGCAAGAGGGGGTTGCTCAGGGTAGCGAGGCTTCCCGAAGCTTGCAAGAGCAGTGACCTAGAGGTCAGCCCCCAACCTGCAGGCTCAGAAGAGGATGTGAGGGCAGGAAGCCCTTGGCCTCACCCTGGCTTTGACAGAGCATCACGTTTGGAGGGGAAGACTGCAGGGCACAAAGCTGTGTGAAGCTCAGGAGGTTCCCTGTAACTCCAGCCCAGCCCATGTGCCCTCCTGAGAAGGGCCAGCTGTGACAGGTGGCAAACAGTGATTTCTAAGGACTTTTTGTGGCTGCTACTAACTGATTATTCTATGGTAAAAATGGTCCCTTTGATTCAGTGCAATGAACTGAGCCAAAGCAGAGAGACAATGCTTAACTCTGGGAAGGAAGGATGGGGCGGTAACCCAAATCCCCACATTTATCAGCCACCAGTAGACCTGCTCTCAGGTGCTCTTCTCTGCAGTGCTGCTGGCAGGGAACACTCTTATTTTGTGAGCTGCCAGGCAGACAGCCCTGGGGTCCAAGCTCCTCTGGGCTCACTTGCACCTTCTGTCTGTTTCTCAGCGCATTGCTCATGCTATAGCTTTTCTGAGGTCCATGGTGAGACCCAGGCCAAGCAAGACCAGGTGGAATTTACTGCAAGGAAGTTTGTGACTGTCTGATTAAAAATTGAGAGGCTTGTGAGTTACTGACATGAAAAATGTTATTCCAGGAATGCTTGTACTGGTCCTGTTAATCACACATGTACAGTGATATGTACAACATAATTGGCTCTTCACTGTTTTTCCCAATAGAGAAAAGTGACTATTTTGACACTGGACTATCACATTTTGCTCTTTTGCGTTACAAAACCACAGAAAAGGTTTGTGTTCCCTCACACTTAGTGTAGGGAAAATGAAAGAAACCACAACCATGCCTCAGTTTCTCTTCAGAGTGGAATAAGAAACAAGCACAAAAAGATACGGTAGCTGAGTGGTCAATAGAAGATGATAAACTAAGTCTAAATTTCTTGACTGTCATCTGAGTGCCTTTTCATGGGACCTTATTATCTTCACTGACTATATTACTTTTTTTTTTTTTTAATAACTTTAAAGTTTAAAAGATGCGTTAATTGGGTCTTGGTTATTTAAACTGAAAAAAACCCCAAAAACCAAACCGTAAAAGAGGCTAGATACTATAGTGAAATGGCAATGAAGTCAAAAGTAAATGCATGGTTCGAGCCATCATATTAGGATGCAAAATATAAGTGATTTGTTCAGAAAGAAAAGGAAGGTTGACTAGCACATTCTAAATGATCAGAGGCTGAAAACAAGAAGCATGAATTCCTTTACATGATTTTCTCCTGAGTCTGCAAAGGAGAATATTGACGTAATTAGATCAGTACAAATGAGCCCCAACAAAAGTGGATTGCTTCTTCATGCAGTTTGTTATTAAACCATTCTGAGAAATTGAGTGGTAAATTGAATCAGTCATTGAACTAAATGTTGCATCTGAGGTTAAAGAAGAAATGGATGATTTTGAACTGTAATAACTTTTGCTGCAGAGATGACTAGGGCAAGTCAAATCTGATAATGCAGGACACAGGAGGATATAAACAGGTAACTCTCAGCACTGGGAAGGTGTGGCAACCCTTTATACCCTGTCTGACAGGGCAGAGGGAATAGATTTTCCTAATTCATTACAAGTTGCACTAATCTTAACCTAAATTCCATCAGTACTGATAGAGGAAATGTGGGTGATTTTTTAAGTGAGAGACATAACTGCTCTTTGCATTGCCCTAGTCAGTGGGAAATGCTTGACCAATGCACTTCTGGTGGTGGACTGGACTGGACATGTAAGCACAGGTAGGACAAGCTCAGAGAGCTTCTTACTCTCATACCTACTTGCAAGTGACGTTTTTCTTTGATATTATGCGCCCCTGATCCAGGTGTACTTGGGCCAATTAAG
Source organism: Corvus kubaryi (assembly GCF_017639235.1). Taxonomy (NCBI): domain Eukaryota; kingdom Metazoa; phylum Chordata; class Aves; order Passeriformes; family Corvidae; genus Corvus; species Corvus kubaryi. The sequence continues at coordinate 12,647,240 of NW_024582061.1, read as the reverse complement.
CAATATTACCATTATGAAGTAATATTAATATTACTGAGCTTGAGGTCTGAGTCCAAGATAAATAAAAAAAATGTATTTCTCTTTCTGCTCATGTACTAAGGCATTAGTAAGGACCAGCTCACAAGCAAACAACTGGAACAAATCAAACCTGCTGTAAAAGGATTTTTTTACTCTAATAAAATCAATATGCATATGAAGAGTTTTGCAAACAGCTTTGCATAGCACTTAATATATGGTAAACCCCTCATAGATCTTTGTTATCTGGGTTATAGGATGGTGTTAGCTCCTTCAGAGGAAAAACAAGATCTCAAACGAGTGACAGACAGCCTGCAGCTTTAAATATCAGGTCTGGAGAGCAACTATTTCAGCACAACAGATGCCTTTCTTCTGTGAAATTTCCCAGCACAGGAGATGCTTGGGTTCATGTATGCTTAACTGTTCCATCCTTCAGCACTTCCTTTCCCCAGAGTGAGGGAAAGTTGAGGAGGGCTCCACTTCCAGCAAGGATGCAAATGCTGTTTTGAATTACAAAGAGAAAAGTGAAGGACTCTCCCTGAGCAGTCTGACATGTGTTATAAATGCCTTTATTGGAGGTATAGTCTTGTGTCTTCCTCCAGTGAATAAGTAAATGAGAAGGTTCAAAATGCTTTAGCAACACAAAGAGCCCAGTTTAACTCCCAGACTGTGTGCAATCTTTCCTTCCACCCCTGCTAAAAAACCTCCAAAACAACAGTAGGCAACAGGCTCCCGAATGCTTCTGTTGCTGTTACACTTCAGCATAGCAGAGCTCTGTGGCCACCAGTGGCTTACATTTTTTTAGCAGGCGAGAAGAAAGCAGGGAGGACTTAGGACAAGCCACAACAAACATGAGCTGAAAGCTGCTGGTGAAGCAGGATGAATTATACAGAGAAGGGCTTCTCTGTGCCAGCATTTCCAAGCCATTTCTTCCTGATTTGGTCCCATTGCTGCACACAGATATAAGGTTGGCTGTAGGGCTTGTCTTACCCCAAACAGCTTTTTTCTTTACTCTTTCACCCCGCCAGACTTGGAAAGGTTAGAAAATCACCTTTGACATAGTCTACTGCAAGAAGGAAGATATTATCCTGATTATTGTCCTTGCATTGTTGAAGTGTGGGGGGGACACGTGGAGGAAGATTGTGCCTCACAGCATAATGCACAATGGCTAAGACATAATAGTGAATGCAAAAAAAGAGAAAAAATTACAGAACCCAACAGTCTTTCAAAACTGGTAGTTAAAGATCAAGTAATACAAAATCAAAGGGAATTTGAATTGCCCTGCCCAACAACCAGGAATATAAGCCTGACCAGTAATACAAAAATAGCATCTCCTTATAAAATGAAAAATCTGTGCTAAGCCACAAAGCTTCAAAGCATCATTTGGTTTTTCTGTTAAAGTATCATCCTCCTTTGCCAGACACATTTCTGCTCCTGTCCTTTCAAATAGGAAAAGAGAGAGAGAAAACTGCTCAAACATGATGAAATAGATTCATTAAAAAATTACAGAACCTACAACCATTACAGATACAGATGTGGAAAGGGTTTCTTAGAAGGGAGATTTGTAGTGCTTTTTGCAAATGACTGACACCTGTCACAGTCCTAAAAATTATCACCACTCACTATCTGTAGGACTTTGGCTCTGGGCTGCTCTTCACAGGAATCTACTCTTCTTCCTCTTTATATCTCAGCACCAGCCTTGTATGTCCGACTAATAGAAACATAATGGCTATAAAACACACTGGATTGTCTGAAGAGGTCTTGGTATACCGAAATTTTGCATTAAAAATATGTTTTCACAGCTATAAATTTTTCTATGTTACTTATTTTTATAAAATCTATAACAGGTGCTTAAAAACACACAGAAAGTCAACAAAAATATTTTGTTTATATGACTCAGCATTTGGAAAGGCAACAGAAAGCTTGGGCCCAGCACTGAGCCACTGGCAGTTTAGTGTCTGCCTTTTCCCCACCCACTTTCACCTCCCTGCACTCTCTCCCCACGCAATTCATTACCAGATCACTTCTAAATCCACTGGAACAGTATTGCTGATGCTGTGTTTTCTCACAGACCTCAAGCTCTCTAAGCATCTCTAGTGTTCTGTGGAGGTCTCTGTTAAAAGCTTTTTAAAAGTATGGCTAGATTGGATCTACCACATTATTCCTTTTGGCTCTTTGAATGTGCAAAATAAGCATCTGAGCTTTGAGTTTGATGGAATTGTGGCAATAAGAAAAGCACAAATAAAATTAATGACTGGTCAATGGTTTACCTAAAGGAATATATTTATTCCTTATGACCTTCATGCAAAACTGTAATATAAGTATTTATTTTTTCATGATAAGATCAGTTGACAGTTCAAACATACCAAAATTAGACCTCACAGAGAGGGGTACTCCAGCTCCTTACTTGGTGTGACCTGTGAATACATTCTTTTCTGAGTCCTAAAGCTACTGTAGTTCTTCTTACAACAATCTTCCTTGAGGCTTTTTTCAAGTGCATTTGTGTGTGGAACAGAAAAGGAGGGAGCAGAAAGAAAAGTTAATTATACACCAAGAGAGGGGAGAGAGGGAGAAGATAATCATCCATTAATATAGCTTATGCAATTTCCAGGTATTTGTTAATGAAAAAAACATAGAAGGGATGAAATTAAGAGGAAAACTTAAATAAAAGTACTAGCAAACCAAATTCACATTTGTCTAAAGTTTACTGCAGCTCAGAAGCCCTTTGTGTGGACCCGGACTGATTTATGATTTCACATCAAAACCACTCCAGCCAGGGGATTTTGCATGGTTAGGTTGTGAGACCTGATGATTCTCACTACTTCCAGGGTTTATTCAGTTCCCAGAACACAAAAGAAAAGCCAGAGGGTGCAAGCCTGCATGAGCTGACATAAAAGAGAAAACAGCAAATCTCTGAAAAGAACAAGGGCCAAGTTTTACATAGCTCCAGTTGTGAACTAGGAATTTCCACATATTCTTTCCACACTAGTGATTCCTTTGAAATTGCACCCTCTTCCCCTTCCATCCTGGAGAGCCTGAAGTTACATGTGTCTTGACTCTAACTACATAACTTGGCCCTCTATCCTCATCGGTAACGCTCCATTAAAGTTCCCAGATTCGGGATGGAGGAAGAGCTCCGGAGTTCTGGCGCATGCCCCAAGTCATGTAAGGCAGAAGTGATCCTGCAGCTGCACAGCTCCCTCCATGCTCAGCATGGCTGTCCTGCCTTGCGCCAGGCTATTTTTAAATCACAGTATGCCATTTCCTCATGCTTTTCGTTCTTCTAGCTCTCTATTGCTTAGAAATGTTATTCTCATTTGTTTAAATGTCTGGAATCCCAAGCAGTCACGATTTCCTTTCTCATCTGTGTTGACTGCAGACTGCTGTTTTTCGATTGTGCTTACCCTTTTCAACACAGAATTGACACTCCCCATAAGAAATATGCACCCTCTGACACTGGTTCATCTGCTTCTCTGTTCATTGAAACTGTGTCCAGGCAATGCCAAACTGTCCTGAGAATCCCACAGATGCTCTTTCCCAACATTACTTGGCATGCATTTCCCTCGTTGTAACTGTTCATTACAGTTTCAAATCTACACAGAGGGGATAGCAGTTACTAAGTTAGAGGTACTACATCCTTGCATGTATCATTTCAGGGCATTTCAGGAGTCTGTTTCTCTCCTTTGTGGAAGAGATATAGAGATTTACTCAAAAAAGTAGTCCATTTGGGTATCAAATTGATTGACAGTGAAAATAAGAAACCCACAAGTACTACCCCTCTGCAACTAAAAGTCCTTAAATAATTCTGAAATGTGGTCTCTTCTATGCAGCTACGATTATTTCTCCTTGGGATTTGTATTTGTATAGCTCATCTTGCAGTGATCTCTGGGAAATAATACAACTAGCACGCTACCTAGAGGTTTGCAGACTGACAGACAAAAGGCACACCACTAAGTTAGTGGGATGTAAATGGCCAGCAAAAAAGAAGGATGTGTCCTCTAGTGCTTGCAAACATCAAGGACCAGAGGCCTGAAACTCTTGCTACTGCTGCCATTGCCACTGCTGGTTTCCAAACCCATGAGGAAGCTGTCTCCTAGGTGATTACTCCTACTCTGAAATCACCATTATTTGCAATTCTCTCTCAAAGACTGAAATTATTCTTGTCTGAATTTGGTCATGTAAGTATCTGTGTTTTCAACAGATTTTTCACTTCATCTTCTGGAAATGTGGTCAATTCTCCTTTTGTTTCTAGCAGCTGTTGGGCAGGTTGCACTGCCCAGTCCTCAGCTGGTGCAGGGCAGCGTAACTCTTTCCCAGTAAATGGGGTTGATCCACACCATGCCGTGGAGGGTGTCACACCGTGGGACAGTGCTTGCTCTGTAAAGTGGTTGATACTCACCTGCCTAACGCTTGTTTATGGTTTTCTGCATTTGTTTACTGGCTGTGATATAATGGTGTGTACCATACCTGAGTTGTTCTTGTGCTGCTGACTGACTGAAAATGCATCCTGTTGTGAATTGGATTTGTGTCATCAGCTGGTATTTTAGATTAACAAATATGTTCTTGGGGAGACAAGTCTGAGGCCAAGATTTTTCTTTTTTTTTTTCCTAAAAAAGCCCCCAAAACAACAACAAAACCAAAACCCTTGAAGAGAAAATCAGAACTGGTTACAGGCTGTGGTTCTGGGTGATCCATTCACCCATTCCTACTCCTTAGAAGATTTCTCATTACACAAGCCCTGTGCCACTGGAAGAGCACATGCTGCAGAGAATCCTGGCATGGTAATCACAAATCACTTCCCATTCCTGGGTGTCTCAGGCATTTTTCATATTAAGTAGTAGTCCAAATTTACAAAAGTTTTAACATATTTAAATCAATTAGAGGTCTGATGAAAAGGCTGAGAAAGAAAAGAACACTATGAGCTTCATTTTTTATATCAAACTGCTGAGTGTCTCCTGGGTTGGTCCCATTAGTAAAATTTTCCAAGTCAATTAGACTTAAGATGCCATCTTGATCTCTGTTTGCTATGGGGCTTCTCCCAGACTGCCAAAGGATGCAAAAAAGTAGCACGTGTTGAAACAAAACTGCCAAATTTCCACCTCCTTGACAGCCGCTTAGATGTGAAACAAGTTGGCACTTACCTGAAGTCAGACCAGGCTATAGGACTGTTGGAAGAATTTGACAATTTCAATGCCTCAGACTACTTTCAGGCACACTCTCTGTTGGCTCCTGTGCAGCTGTCAAATCTGCATGGTTCCTGGCTTGGATCTGACTAAGGACGTCTTTTTCCAACTGGGAAATTAATTCAGATTGTGCAATGTTGTCAGGAGGTTTAGAAATTTAAAGCTAAACCTGAAATTAAGCTTATTTTACTGCATGCTTTCCTGGCTTGTGCTGTATCTTTCAAACAAGTTTGTGCAATGCAGCCTTATTTGTCTTTTTGTGGGGTTTGGGCTCGAACAAAAAAAGAAGATAGTTCATAGAAGCTGGCAGGGTAACAGAGAACAGGAACCCTACCCATCATTTCATTTTGCTGTGTGTGTACAAAGTCAAATGCTTTCAGTACACATTCACCCTAATCCTCTAGTTGCCATATGAGAATGGAGAAGAAAGGATATCTTCATTAATATGCTGGTTAATTCATTCAATTTGATCTTTGAATTAATTAGAAAGATGTGCTGACTTCCATATCTCATAATTTCAAAGAGTCTGCACAGTCCTGAGAGAAAAGTCTGAACAGATTTCAGCTTGTGACACTGGGTTTGTGTCCCCACTGCTGGGATGGTCGCTGCTGATGCTGTAACCAATGAAGTGCAACAGCACATCCTCTGGCAGTGGCTTTTGGGCCTAGAGGGTCTAAAATAACGAGGAGTCATTCTGCAGTGTTTTCCCTCATTTTGGATTTTAAAAAGTTACATAATTATGTAAAATCTTACCCATTTAAGAGTAGTTATTTTCAAAGCAGTTGCAGTTATCACTAAAAGAACATGAGAAGAATAGAAATGACATGACATCCCTTTGATAAGATGTTCTCAAAGCAATTTTTATCTCTCGTAGAAGGCTGAATGATGAATAATCCCAGCAGCACACTGTTGTACACTGATCTCTCTTTTCAGGATTTTTTCAGAATATTAAGAAACCTATGCCATCTCATCACTTTCTCATCTGGCATAATCTTTAGGATAACTGCTAAGTAGTTATTACTCTAGTTATTCCATGTAAAATTGCTGTTGATTCTCTTTTTGAGCTTGTAGAAAACACCACTTTTAAAAGACATTGTGTATAATAAAATATGTATAATCAAATTCATCTGGTATACTGCAAGGCCAGCTTCATAACTTTAACACTTATATTTTTAGGTTAAAGACTGCATGTGTGTTTGCAAAGCCCAGTGCTTTTTTCCAGTGCTGTTGTATCTTATTAATGTCTTGCTCATTAAGAGTGACCAGCATCAGTACATAAGAGGGAAAAATAAAAGTAGGAGAAGCACCCAGATTACCGAATGCCCCATCAAAAATTACATTCTGTCATTCTTAGCTTCCTTCACATTTTCTACATCAACAAATAGGCCCTTGCAGTAATAAGTCCTCCTTGATTGTGGTGCCAGCACTATTATCAAACAGGTCAAGCCCAACTGATGACTTTAAGCAATTGGGCAATACTGGTTTGAATTGTCCTTTTTCCTTTCTGAGCTACAAGAAAGGACATAGCTGCTTTCCAGCAGAATCTAATGGGTTTGGGTACCCCAAATCAGAAACCTCACAGATACTGTCCACAGCTAGGAAGCACTGAGCTCCCTGGGTAACAGGCTCCCTGCAGGATTCCCAGCTTGGGCACAAAACAAAATGAAAACTTCAGCAAGGAAGCAATCTCCCAGGCAGCAAGAGCTGATGTCCTGGTGGGCTGATTGTACCTTGCAAGAACAGCACACATGACTTAGGATAACTTTCCTTCAGTATCCTCATTCAGCCCTTCGTGTCTTTTGTGAGCTCTCACAATTCATTGGATGTTCTGAGGGGCCTCTTTGTTACTCCCATTCATCGCTCTTTTTTGTCTTGTCTGACAAGTGCTTCTGCTGTGCTTCACCAGTAGAACACTAATTTCAGTGTAAACCCTGTCTCTGAAGACCAGGCTGGTTCACTGCCCCCTTCTCCATTCCCCTACTCTCTGACTCCATGCTGCCAGCTTGCTCAATCACTGAATTTTCACCTGTGTTTTTGCCAAGTTAATGCTTTCCTTATAGACTGAATAGATGGGCATTTCTTCCTTGCTGCGTTCCTTTTCCTTCTTGAGTTTCAGAAATGCACATAACTTTAAGCTACTCTCCAATTACAGCTAAATTATTCCCTAAGGCAATTAAGGTGAAACATTACTTCGGAAGACTTTGCTAGTGTTTCGAATTAACAGCAGCATTTGATACAGTTGACAGTATTTTTCCATTAACAGTGCTAACCTCCCCACCCTCCCTGCAAACCCATTAAATTGATCTGATTCCCATGGAGCTGATGGGAATAGTCCAGGTGCAGTTTCTCCCAGTGAAGTTGAACTAAAACATTTGCAACAACAGGCTGGTTCTCAGATCACCCCACTTCATTTATTGATCTCTTTCATTCAGTGCATTACAATTCAAAAACCTCTCCCTCCCCCTTTTAATCGCCTTTAATCAGTGGTAGATCATGTTTCAGCAGGGCTTTAATGGATTCTTGAGGATAGTTATGGAGTGCTTTACCCTTACGACTTGGCGGCTGTGTAATCAGTCCACTGGCTTAAAATCCATCTGATTTTCTGGAATTCTTCTGAAGAGAACTGAAAGGAGGCCGACAATGACAGAATTACGCTGCAGCAGGGAAGCCTGCTCACGCACATGGTATGTGCTACTGTATTCTTCTCTCCATATGCCTACCAGGGACAGTGCAGGATATGCAATGAGAGAACAATGATGCTCATCCATGGGATTTTGAAAAGGCCTGGTTATCCATGTGTGCACAACTTATTTCCAAGTCTTATTTCCAAATTACACTGTCCAATGCAGCACTCCCTTTGCACTATTTATACAGCCTGAGTTCTCATTCCCTATTGACAGAGGATAAAGATAATCTTTGGGCAACCTAATTCTCTAAGATACAATCAAGGTCCATATGATCTATCATTGCTTGAGTAATGCTGGCACCAAGCTAAGCTGAATGACAAGGTCATTTTTGCTCAGCTAATGCATATTTTTTGAGGATAACTTCATACATAGTTCTTGCATATAATTATTAGCCTGCTTTTTTTTAATTATTATTTTTTGGTAGATTTTAAAGCACATAAACATTAAGATATTGCTCAGTTGTAAGTGTTTTTAGATTAAATCTTTTGAGATAAGTAAAGGCATGCAAAACTCTTCTCCATTGATATGCTTGTGGAGAAGGATATATTAAAATGTCCAAGCTGGTCATTCAAGTACAGTGGCAGCTACAATGCTTGGAATACTGGGCTCTAGAAGTACCTGAGGTTGGAAACAAGTTAGTCTCATAGCATTCCCCTGATAAAATTCAAAAAAAACCTCTCTGGGTTTTGCATTTATAGATAAAACCCTCATGAGCATTGTAAACATTCTGTATGCAGTCAGCAAGTGTCCTGAATAAATAATTAGGCATAACAGGACCCCAGTGCAAGGACAGCTCTGGTGTGCACCCTGAAGGCACCGTGGTGTTACCCTGAGCATCTGGCCAGCACAGTGTAGATATGCTGGTAGCTGCTGCTCCTGAAATGTCTCACAACTGGTTCCTGTTCCTGCCACAATCCTTCTTTAACAATGATGGGTGTCACAGGCAAGCAGTGCCATTTGAAACGGAGCTTAATAACACCTGTTGAGAAGGTAAAGTTTTGAGCTAAGGCTACAGTTTTTGATAATTTTGTGGCCAAGTTTGTATACCCAATTCAACAGTTCTACCAGACCAAAAAAAACTTGATCTTTTTTCCCTAGGTCTTTTCTTCATATTATAGTAGATCTCTCCATGCCTGATGGCATTTTGACACACAAGTACCAAGCTCACTTGTACAGCACATCGCTACCACGTTCACAAGGAAAACAGTCCAACATAGGGCTCTTCCATGTAAAGCACCTTTTGTTCTCCCCAGAAGTCTATGATCTGACCTCATAGCTCAGTTCAGAAGCCATGGACAAAGATCTGTAAGACTTTACACAAACAGAACGAGGCACAGAGCAAAGAACCCATAATAAACTGGGGAAATGAAAAGAGCCGATTGTCTTTCTCAGGAAAAATGGAAATGGTTATGTGCACTACAGACAAAACCACTTTGAGAGAAACCATTCTCTGCAGATGTCTTTATGATTAATTCTGCAGGAATTAATCTCCACATCACAAATATTTTCACTACCAGTAAACATCAAGGAAAATCTACAGATAACAAAATTACTGCTGTGTATGGCTACAGAACCTGTCACTACCGTGGCAACCTGCAGATCCAGCACTCCAGGACAAATGTGTCCTTCTGCCTTGCCTTGGGCTTCCTGAGTGAAGGTAACAAGTGCATAAAATATATAAGAACCAATGCCATGCTGCTGTTTAATTTGAAGCCTGTTGTCTGTCCTGTCAGCTCTCAGCCATGGAATGCTGTTGTCCTACACTGAGGGCCTGATGCTGAATTCATACCTGGTGAAAGATGTGCAATTCTGCTGCAAATTGTTCTAAAAAACAACTTCTAGGAATGGAAATACAAATAAATTCGTTAGATTGAGTTCTAGGCTTTCTCTTAAAGGCTATATGAGCTCTGAGACAAGTCAGACTTAAAACTTAAATTTGATAGATAGTATTTTCAGTCATCTTTACTTTTTCCAAATACCCAGACAATAGTTGACCCTGCTTTGTGCAGGAGGTTCCTGCTCAGAGACCTCCTGAAGTCTTCTCCGACTTGAATCCTCCTGTGATCCTGTAATTAAGAATTACTTGAGAACTGGGAATTCATAAATCCAGCTTAATTAGTTTGAATAAGCATCATGTCTACTTTAAAAGCATTCAGGTCTGTCTGTCCTTCTTCAAAGTGCTCAAATGAATGCTCAGCAGTAGGCTGCACCTGTAACAGCTACTGACATAAAGAGGCACTGAAAGAAGTAGCACCCCTTCTTTTGCTGCATTTGAAGCTGTTAGAGAAGGTGTTCCTAAATATTCACATATTTCATCCTCTCAGAAGAGCCTCCATAAGCCCTCCTCGTGGCAACATGAAATTCCTCTTGGCACCCATTTCCCCTTTCATTTATGAGCCTTTACACAATCCTTGCAAACGGCACAGCTGAACACTTCCTGCGGACGTAGAGCCATGCACAAACTGCGACTCTCATTCCCTAACAGAAGGAAAAGCAGAAGTAGTAAAAACAAAACAAGAAAGAAGAAACACCCTTCATGAAATTACATGTGTTTCTGAATCTGATACCTGGCTTTTAGATGAGAGACTGACACAAGTTTCAAAGATAGAAAATGTTAGGAGATGTAGCTCCTGATCCAAGAACAGCTCCTTGCCAAAGATTTTATTGTCTTGTTCAGAATCATTCTTCTACCAACATAAAGAAATACAGGGTCCTGAGCAACCTGATCTAGTTGAAGATGTCCCTGCTCACTGCAGGGTGGAGTTGGACTAGATGACTTTTAAAGGTCCCTTTCAACCCTAACAATTCTATGGAATACATCTCTCCAACTATTAAAACATACCCCCTGAAAGGTCATCTTCCTTCTGGTTGCAAAGCAGTGAATTTAATAGGTCTCTTTGTTGATTGAGAGCATCTGAAGGAGCCCAGGAGCCAGACCTTCATCTCTACGTGGTTGCATGCGTGAGCTGGGGCTCTCCTCCTGCCCAGGCACCCTGTCAGACTCTCCCAGACAGGATACCCAAATCAACAGGGCTGCAGTTCCCAGCTGAGCATCTGGCCCACATTGGTCTAACTTTATCAACTCTTTGGATCTGGCTAATATTAGAGACTAATAAAACTCATCTGTTTTGGAAATAAAGGTGAGCCAACAGTTAAATCTGCCATCAGTAAAATAATAAAAAAAAAAGGGTTAGAGGAAGCCTGAGAATGATTAATGCTGGGCCCAAACTAATCAGAAAACAAATACTCCTCAAAGCTACCATCAAGAAGAAGAGATCAGAGCCAACATTTTGATGCATGATGATGTAGAAATAACTCTGACTGAGAAATGTAACGCTGGAATCAATTTTATCCAATAGCGCAAACAATAAAAATCACAAGCCAAAGTCTACCCTAGATGTACACATGGGAGTCCCACTGGTTTCAGTCCTAGCCACACACATGCATCTGAGGGTGTGTTTTGGAACCCCAGGTCTTTAATCTGCAACCTCTACTAAGCTCAAATACTTCTTGCACTAAGGATGAGGGTTGCACAGCTGTAACTGAGAACAGAATTTGGCCCATTTATTGTAAGTGCTGTGTCTGAAGTGGGTTTTCTCCTACTAAAAAGCCTAACTTTTTAGGGCTGTGAAAAGTTATAAGTGGCATATCGTAAAAAACTTCCAGTCTGCAATATAAAATACACCCTGGAAAACTACTTAAATGAACCGAATCCATGTTCCAGAGTCAGGAAATGATCCTTTGTAGAAAAAGAATGAGGAAAGGCCCTTTCACTTTCTTTGACTCTGGACTGGACTGATGTCTTGTCTAGGTTTTTGACTTTTGAGTCCTTCACTACCCTTCTATCCAACATTACTGTCTCTGAACACATCTGACCCTTTGCTCAAACATAATTTTACTGCATCTGTTTCTCCCCTCTTTGCTTTGGCTCGCAACACTAGGAGGACAGATAAATAACCAACGATGTCAGAAACCTACATCATAAATCATTGGGAAATTGAGGTAATTTGAATAGTCTTGCTGAGTTCTGATATGCATTAACTACATGTGCAGCTTTAGGGAAGGCTGCGTGCAATTGCAAGTCATTAACCTGACGTGCATCCCACATCCCACGGTGAGCTCTGCAGAGCCTGACCCGGTGCTGCTGACCTTCAGGGAGTGTTCTCCAGAGTTCATGGCTCACACACTCAATGCTTAAATCCACCTGGAAAATCAAGCAGATTGTGTTTTTCTTAAGATTTCTATGCCAGTGTTTGGAAAACATAAATTATCACAAAAATTGTTAGCAAAACAAACAGAGGATTTCCAGGGGACCACAGAAATGTAGCTCTTTGCACAAGTTCTGCGTTTGCTTAGGGTCACTGGGAAATTCTAGTTTTTATGAGCTGAACTTTCCAAAGAAACAGCTAGGACAAGTATTGCAGTTAAAAGTCAATGGAAATGAGGTGTCCAGCCTCTGGTTCTGCTCTCTAGTATTTTCCTGAGGACTTAGCAAACTATTACTAATAACACTAAGGAGACCCAAATCCCTGGCTGCTGGGGCTGTGAGTGCACACTCTTCAGGGGTCAGCTTCTGGCCGGGGTCAGCAGGGGGCTCTTCCAACCTGTGGTGGTCATGGAGGGCTCTCAGGAATGCTGGGGAGAGGCCACTTTCAGCCAAAGCAGGCACTTCGACCCTGCCAGAGCTTCCGCCGTGCAACTTGGTAGAAGTGTCCCAGAAGGATATAATCATCATAATCTTTAAAGGCCCTAATGACAGGCCAATAGATGCTCCCAGAGGCAAAGCACCCAACCTCTGAGAACATCTGTCCAGACCCCAGCTGACTCCCATCTTTGCGTCCTGCATCTTGGCCATGAGTAGACTTGTAGACTTCAAGAAAATCCCTCTGGGGCTGTGGGAAGCTTTGCATTTGTTTCAGCACAGTGGCATTTTAAAAAGGGGCCAATTTACTGTTCTGAGTAGGTTTGAATTTATTATGTGCAGAGAAAGAACAACTCTAGTGCAATAAGATACCATTCACCAAAAACCAGAAGATCAATTCCCACCAGCAGTTTGGGAGAAGGCTTTTCCCAACAAACAACTTACCTGCCATGGACACTGGCTCCACCTTTTTTCTAGAGTCAGACACACAAATTGTAACACAAAAATCATGAGTATATACATATTTTTGATCAAAGGTAAGCACTTGCTTCAGAGCACTGGATGTCTAAGTGACAGTCACATCCAACTGTTGAAGCTGTAGCCAATTGTCTGGGAAGCACTGGTAGATGTGCTGAAGAAAATTCATGACAAATCCATCAGCACATCCTGGGTTGCCCATTACAGTATTTCTGTCTTCTTTAAAGAATAAGAGAAAACTTGTTTCCATAGTAAACTGGTGTCTGTTTATGGAAGAAGAAAACACACATTGATATGTGACAGTTCGGCTCTTGGGCTGGAAATATGAGAAGTTGCAAATAGTATAACCTTTGATCAAATGACCAATGTTTGTAAAAATAAGATCTGTACACATTGTTCTTTCCGTCTCAGTGTCCTGAACTGGGCTACAAGTGGAATGGCAGCTTAGGCAACCACATTAACCTTTTTGGGGTTAAACTCCAGGAAGCTGAGAGACAAGAAATATAGCAAGTAAAGCAAAGTTAAACACAGCTGAGTTTTCACTCATTTCATGCCCACATCCACGTGCATGCAGAGGCACCAAGTTCACAATAGACTGATTTTGCACTGATGAAACTTCAAGCAAACCTGAATGAGGGAATGACCTCTTCTTGCAAACCAAATCTTTCCATCATTTGACCCTGTTTGTGCTCCCAACCAAGCCTGCAGAAAATACACAGAGAACACCACTTCCTTTGCTGAAGGCCTGTGCAAATGTTTCTGATAAATTTATCTCACACTGCCCTGCATAAGGGATGGTTCAAGTACCTTGGTGAGGCTTCTGAAAGGACTGACTGTCATCAGTTGATACCCCAGGTCTGTGTGCATACAAAGTTGCCACAGAAGAGGCAAAAAGCTAAAATAGACACCACAGTATCTGATGAAAGATGGGCCATTTCTTATCGGACCCATTAAAATTCCAGTCTTGAAGAGAGAGGGGGCTGAATTGTCCCCTGGAATTTGCAGTCGCCACTCAGGGGAGTGTGGTATTCAATAAAATGGTAAATAGACCAGGAAATGCCAGATACATTTTTTATTACAGTGCTGTATGGCTGACTATTCTCTGGTTGATGCTGTATGACAACATTTCACTGATAAGAGCTTGGTCGGGTGGCTTTGCTTCTGCTTCCTGGGAGAATGGCTTTGAATGGAAAACAAGACTTGCCTTGTTTGAATTACCTGAGTAAACCCAGACATGTAAACAGACTTAGGTGAGGCCTTCTGCAGGAGGTGAATATCACTCTTGTAAATCACCAAAAGCTGTGGAATATATATTCCTGGCTCCGATAGAAGCCAACAAAATAGAGAAAATTCACAGCTGGAACTTTAAACCTCTGTTGGTTGCTTTCATTTTGCTCTGTACAAATTCATTGCACAAATGAGAAATGAGCCTGTCTAATTACGTGAGTAGATTGTGGCAAGCCAAATGAGCAGAAGCTGGACATCCAGCTTTTTATTTCTTTGACACTGGGAAACTTTTCTCCAGAAGTACTCAAGCTAAACTTGACTCAGTTGGAGGAAAAACTTGGTCCTTATTTTGATTTTTACTTTGCAGACACTGACTAACATAATTTTGTTCAGCGGGACCTTCAACATTGATATACACATATGTGGAAAGGCTCTACTCTTTGGATATTTAGATAAAGATACCATATTTTCACTTCATTGCTGGAAAGGTGTTAAAATTTTTTCAAATGCACTTTCCAAATAAGCAGGCTTCTAGAAAAGAGTTTCAAGTGTCTCTGCATACTAGTGAGTGTTAAAAATATACTGCTAAAGCCTTTTAAGATAGCTTTTATCCTTCCAAATCCATTACCTGCACCATTGCATTAACATCCATTAGTATTCCCTGTTTTCTTCCTGCCTACTGTTTTTATGACTGGATTCAGTTCACTCTGAACTTCTCCCCCATTACCAGAAGTTTTCCTTACTATGCTGACCTTCCAGAAGACGGCTTTTCATTATGGGTTACATTTCTGCAAGGTGTGAGATATTCTACAAACACATCCTTTTGCTGTACTGCAAATAGGTGCCATTGATTCAGCAACGACTTGTGTTGCTGCATGATGAGGGAACACGTTTTTCAGAAAAGATCTTTTCCTGATCTTGCTGAGTTTTTTAACATCCGAATTGTCAGAACACAGCCAACATACTAAGAAACAGAATAGTAATTAGAACACTTTCCCATCTATGTGCTAATAAAGTTAAATCAAAATCCTATGAAGGTCTGCCAACATTTCTTGCAGATTTCTACCAATTTTCCTACTAGTATATAGCATCTTACCAAAAAGTCCGCTATGCCCGTTGCTCTTTAAATGAACTTAGAGATCTTCTATGTGCAAGTTGTATCAATAATTTATTTACTTCCATTGTTCATTGGGAGTTCTCCAACCTTAACATCAGGCCAGTATTAGGCAGGTTTGAGGGAACATCAGCACTGAACCTTCATATGGTTCCTATTTACTGGAGAGCCAGAAGACACATTACATAATGTGTCCCAGATGTTAAGAAGGAGATGTCCACAGATGTAACAGATTCGATGCACGCTCTCTGTAAATGCACAGGGTTAAACACCAAACCTACTTCGGTGTGTGTGCACAAGGTCATGGGTTTTAGAATGGCAGCTAAGGTCCCAAGTAACACTAACTGCAATACATGTTACTCACAGTGGAAGGGGGAAAGACTTTCCAGCATAAGTTCTTGTAAGACACTTGAAGGAGAACAGAAGACAGGTTTGGCCTAGGTTGAGGACAATATGCCCCTACTGTGTAGACACTACTTGTACATGAATGATGTCACCACTTCCAAATCTGATTTGAGTTGTTCTAAATGAATGACGACCATAATCACCATGAGCTGGCAGCTAATTCAAACCAGAGGAATATGCATTTAGAGAGAGGCGGGACAATTACATCGTACAAAGACCCTTGCATGGCATAACATAGTTTATGAACAGCTGGTAGATAATAGCTTTTTTAAATAAACACTGTCTAGATGCACAATCCAGATCCCTCACAGCTCTTGGAATCTCAGTGGCTGCTGCTTTATTTTCCCGGCCAGTTGCAGCTAGAGACTCAGCAGGATGGCAACAAATTGACTGCTGGTTGCAATTAGAGAAGCCCAGTGAGGTGGCATCCCCATTAGTAGGTGACCTCTCTTGCTACTAAGTTTGCTTTAAAACAGCAAAAAATCTCAGCAGAAAACACCGTGACACTTCCCAGAACATTATCAGGACTCAGAGAGGTGGGAAGAATTTTTCTATATGAATTACTTTTCCAGTCTAAGTATGCTTCATCTAAGAGACTGTCATTCTGAGCTGCAGGGTGATCCTTGCTCATAAGCCCTGTGACTAAACTTTGTTTTGACATCCCCCCTCTAAACATCATTTATCTGAGACAAAGCAATCCACGAGTAGCACAGCTGGTCAGATAGACTTCTTACATTGATTTGGATGGATGAGAATTAAGCATCTGAAGCTCGGCGTCTTCTGTAGGTGTCAACACCAGCTCAGCACAAAAGAGCTGAGCCCCAGGGCAGGACCAACTTTTGCCCTCAGGCAGGACTCCACTGTTTGTGCTACATAGAAGAGGATTCCTCAATGTGATGGTGTGCCCACCCTGAGACCTATTGCCTTTCCCAAGAAGCAGAGACAACAGGAACCACAAGTAAGAACTGGCAGGGAAAAGGAGAAAACATGCCACATTAAATTAAACAGAATCCCACACCATTCCAGCTGCACAAAATTCAGGCCCTCAAGTTTTTTTCTAAGTAAAGATATTAATAGCAAAGACCAGCATTTTTGATGCAACTCTTTTTATGTAGAACAATATAGAGTCTGCTCTCATAAACACAGTAGGACACAAACCACTGGAGGCAACTTTTCTTCTCACAGCAGCAGATCTTTGCCAGCCAGCTCTCCAGCCTCTCGGGCTTCTCCCAGGACAGGCATCCACGCAACTTGGCTGTGCTGCAGCTCCGCCTCACTGCCTGTTTTCCGCATGCTCTCTCCTTCCTTTCCCACCTGAACTGTCTCTCATCTACCCACACATATTTCTTTCCCAAAATAATACCCAGACAAAGCCAGTCATCCCACAATATTCAAATTCCTGAGCTGCCTTTGTTTTGGGTGGAAACATGTGCTTAGCAGTCTATAGCAGTATCTTCCGTGAAGGACAGTTTCCTGCAAGACATAATCCAGCTCACAGTACACCACAGACTGAGGCGCTGCATTCAAGCCTTTGCCCTGAGCTCTCTCCTTAAACATACTGCACATATTAATGCAATACTGGAGCTACATGTCCTCAATGTCATACTAATACCAGTGAAGTTTACCAAAGTTTTCTGCCTTTTTTCTTTGAATTTGGCATTCAATACACATAACAGTTGTATTTGCAGAAGTGCTGTTAGGGTCCTGCACCTGTGACAAAGAAAAGAAAAGCAGAAGTGCTGCATGAGAAAGAGAATATGGAAAATGTCCATGAATCAGTGCTGCACACATCCTCTGCCACGTGGCAAGTGATTTCCCCTTCACCACCTCCTCCCAGCTGTGGCCCAGAATACAGCCAGGATAAAATCCTCTGCACCTCAGGGCAGTGAATGTGAATAAACTTCCTCCTCTCTTATGTGGGTTTATGTCTATTGGACACAAGACCAGGAGGCAATGGTCCTGTGCACCTCTGAAAGGTAAATATGAATCACGTAAAGTTGCAGCAGATCCCACCTATGCCTGAACACTGGTAAGAAAGCAAGGTTTTATACCTTTGCTGCTTTGGCTCTGCAGCTGATGAAATCTGTGCTGGCAGTGGAATTGAGTCCTGTAATCCTTAGGCATTTTCTCCTGCCCTTTATAGGCCACCCACCAGCCACAGATGTCCTCTTAAGGTAAACCACATAGCTTTGAAAAAGCAGGGGGAGATGAAAGAGGAAATATTAAAGCAGTCTGAAAAGTTCACAGGTAAAGTATTTTATCGCACAAGTAGGAGTGTGGTGGGTCATTTACTTGGCACTTGTGACTGCAATGTCCCTGGGGAATCCCACTTTAATGTTATCATCCTGCAGCAGGGCTTCTCTTCAGAGTCCCACAAAAAACAGCAGGAAGTTCCTTGCATTCCAGGGCCAACAACTGTTAGATCACAACAGAGCACTGATGCCCTGGCTAAAGGATATTGGGAATGGGACATGGGCAGAGATCCAGATCCTGCCTGTGCAGAACTTCATAGACTTCTGTCCATTAGAGGACAGCAAAAGCAGTACAGGGATACAAGCTAGGCTGAGAGACTGAAGCCAAAAACATTCTTGTCCCTTGATGACTGTCAGTGCCGAAGGATGTGGCTAGACAAGCTTACTTGCTCCATTGTCTGAGTGGTCTGCCATGAAGTCCAAAACCACCCCCTTATAAAAGCAACTGAGGCTTAACTGATACTGCTTCATGCTGGGTCAGTCAGCGTGGTCACACTGCTCAGCTCCCTTCAAGGAGCAGTAGCATCCACAGACAACCTGTGAGAGCAGCCTCAGGAGTCTGGGAGGAGTCATATTTTTTCTGTGAATATTTGAAATACTATATTTCTCTGAAAAGCAGTTAGAAAATGCAGCCAAGAAGCGGAAGGAAAGGATAGGATAGTTTTTTTCTTTAAGACATCTATATCTTTCAAGCTTGGCTGAACATGAAGACTTTGGAAAGGTAGGACTTTTGAAGTAACAATGAGAGCCATTATAGACTTTTAATATCAATATTTTCCATACCTCACCTTGGGTATAAAGTGTAAGAGAAATGACAGGACAGCTAGGAGAGGCTGGCTTGGTCTCAGCATGCTTCAAAGAGAGCATACAAACAGCTTGGATCTACACATACATCCCTCTAATTCACTTGAGTACTGGAATTTTGCCCCACTCTGCTAAAATATTACTTCAGTGCTCAGGAGTAGAATCTGTATTGCATTTTGAAGCTATAAAAAGTAGTCAGGACTTGAATTTTGAGAAAGTACCTCCTTATAGGCACAAGCAAGAGGGCAGAAATGATTTTATCAAGCTAAAGGCTGGGGATGTAAATCTGCTGTGAAAGGGAAAATGGAGAAACTAAAAGTTTTGTCTGAAAACGGGTCTCATTCCAACATAACCAATTCCATCCTGACCCAGCATCAGAAAGTGGTTTAATAAACCACAGCTGAAGTGGGAAGCAGAATTTTTCAGGTTTAAGGACATGCTGTCACCATTCCATGAGGCTCAGGAGATTTGCATCAAGGTTTCAAGGGACACCCCTTCCTCAGATCACTTGCTCCAGCCCAGCACAGCTCATGCTAACAAGACTAACAGTTAAAAACAGATAACAAAATGTTGGTTGATGTTGCCAGGGAAATAAGTTACAGGGTTATGGTCTTAATTTTACAGGCTGTATCTGCATATAGATCTATGCATCTTTCCAAAAGTATCTATAAATATATAGATGCATCAGACTCAATTTCATTTAGCCTTTATCTCTCCTTTTGGTAATTTCAGGCCAAAGAAATATATCTTGAAAACTTAATTTCTACTTTGAGAAATCACACTTGATTTAGAAAGGATGTGCTTTGTTCTGGGGTAATCTCTCCTGATTCTGCTGTGCCAAAGCAGCATTCTCAGACTCCAGGTCTTGTTGCAGTGTGGCACCTCTCGGCAGGTGTTGTGGATGTGAAAGACAGAAAGCTCTTGTTTACTCTGGATTCCTTTGCCCTCTCAGCCTCTCACAGACTGAGCAAATGGAGGAAAACACAACCTCTGCTGGAACAAAATGTCCTTTTAGAAACAACACATCTTCCTAACTTTAAGCATTTGCTAATTAAGGCTATGCCAAGGAAACAAGGCCTGTTCTTTCTAATCTCCATAGAAACGCTCAGTCATGCTTCCTTCCTAACCCACTGCAGGCATGTCAGCATGCACCAGCAAGCCTTACTGGCTGGTCCAGGATTTTTTAGACAACACTATGTCTGAAATATGCAGGGAGGATTTTTTTTTAAAGTGTTTGTTGTTTTATTTATAGGCACAATTATCAAGAAATTCAATTGATCATTCTACCTTTCCTGTTTATCACGTATTACAATGGGTAACCTGGGGTGCTGAAAGCTCTCTGAAATTCCTGGCAATCCACAGATGTGTGCATGCATTCCCATAATATTTGACTAAAGCTAGGACTAAAAGTTTCAACCATGGAAAGGCTCTTTATAGCAGATGTTAGTCTTTTTTTGTTAGAAAACTGGGTTATGTAATTATTTGTCAGATTGAGATATTTTTTGCCTCAGAGATTCCAGTTAGAAGCTAACTTGAAGTCCTAAATGACATTTGAGATGTTGCTTGCAGTTTGATGGCTGGAAATATGATGACAGCACTAAGTAACTGTAAAGGCCACTCCACCATCTTCCAGCTCAATCTAGGAGCTAATGGGACCTCCCCACCTCTTGTCCTTGCAGCTGTTTGACAGTCTGTCATTTGCTTGTGGGAGACTTCTGCAAATCTCTTTGGATGTGTGTGACAGGATAAGGAGCTGTTGGGTGTGCTCACTCCTGTGACTGCCTGTCCTCTGGAGAATGCCTTCCTGCAGTGCATCCATGGGGATGCCTGCTCTCAGGACACACACAGCCTGGCCTTGGGGAGACCTTCAGGTGTCAGGCACACTTACCATTAGGTCCTTTCCTCATAGCCAGAGGAATACCATAATGTTCAGGACAGTCAATAATGCTGGCACTGTGCTTTGGAGCTCCCTGGCTTCCCTGTGCTGTGGACACCAGGATTCTACTCTTTACCTACACCAGCAATGGCTCCTGCACGTAGCTCTGGGAGTCATGGTGTGAGCACCAGGAGTGAGAAGGATCTCTGCTGCCAGACAGGGCATCTTATTTGCCTTAAGCTCTAATGCAGTGGAGTTCTCCATACACCAGTGACTGCTCTGCAGCCAGTGTGTGCTGGATTTTTCTTCCTTCATGCAAGTTCTTGGAAAATAACTTGTGTGCCCTCATTCTGAGTTCATTCATTCATTCATTCATTCATTCCTTACCTCTTTCTTTCCTTTTTGGGAATGGCTTTTTAGTTGGCCTGTCTCACAGTAGCAGTTTACTTAGCATCTGGGAGAAGTTCTAAAGAAAAAAGGAAAAAAAATCCATTCCAGGAAGCAAGACTTGTGTAAGGGATATGAATTCCGTATCTGCTCCCTGACTAGCATTTCAAATCCATCTTAATAACAAAGCAACTGCAGTCTATTTGCATTTTATAAAAACAAAATGTGAAATCCTAGCCTAATGCTTTGAAATCAAATCTAAAAGCTCACAAATTCCATGTGTCATGCTAATCTGAAGGCTCTGCCTACTATAAACATTTCTGAATCCACAAATGCATTTCATGTTGCCTCTGCCACACTTCAGTGGAAGAAGAGAGGGAGAGAGGAAAACCTTTCTCTGCAGCACTGAAAGTAATCAGCCTTACAGTAATCAGCCTTAATTGTAAAAAAATCTTAATTGTAAAGATGTTTTTAAAAGGAAAAGGGTAAAATAGAGCTTTATGACATCAACAACAGGATTATCAGGCCATTGGATTTTTAAATTCTATTGTCTAGTTAAATTAGCCAGCTCCCTCCATCTTTCCAATGACGGATTTAGCCAATTAACATGACTTTAACATAAACTTTATGGTGTATAGATTAGTGTTTCCAAACCAATTAAACAATGTTTAGGAGGTAAGTGCAATTAGGCTACATCTCGGTCCTGATGGTATTTGTAATTGGAGCTTCAACCTGAAAGACCAAAGGCCAGATGCTTAGCAAAGCACAGCTGGCAGTAAGATAATTAAGTTACATCACATGATGCTGGCTGCCACTTGGGTTTAATCCAGAACTTTAGCTTTACACTAGAAAAATTACTTTAATTACTCACTGTGAAAGAAGAACACGTCCCTCACTGGCTGCTGGTAAATCATAATATGCACCCTTAAGATCTAAATCAGCAAAATTCATCCAAAGCAGAGAGAAAGAGCATTGATGCTGAGTCAGACCTGAAGTCCAAGCCATCCCCTGCAATGCCCATGAGAACACTCAGTAGCAGATGCTTGGGGACATCCCTGCCAGCTGGTTTCAGTGGGAGTTCAGATTGAGGAAAGGCTTATTTATGACCTAGATGCCAGGGAACTGAAGGGCCAGTGTAGAGTGCATGGGCAGAGCAAATGCAAACAGGGAGACTTCTGCTGCTTTGCCCTCTGCCATTTCCTCCAGGGGTTTAAGATTAATCTTAATTAATAAGGTTATGATCTTAGCTTAAAAGGCCACGAAGCTGTGGGACTGGGTATTTCCACATTCAGCGGCCTGTGGTGGTCATTACCCTAGTCCTTGAATGCCTTAAAACCTGTGAGCAACTCTGACGAGACTAGAAAACTTCATGTACATGGATAAGGTCTCAAACAACATGAAAAGATGGCCACTTATTTCTACATACAACAGAGAAGTTGTAGTGAACTGTCATTTTTAATGGATACTTAACAAACTAGGTGCTTGGCTGTGAATTTCATTATTGTTTTAGGAGACCATCAGCACTTCTTCCTTTCTCCCACAGGAGCTGTTGAGATCTACAACGTAAGCACCAAAGAGATGAGAAGCCAAGGAAAGGGCAGGAAAAGACAGAAATGTATGTATAGCAGAGCTGCAAAACTTTTTTTTACTTTTCACTTGATTGTATTAATATATGTGCTTACAAAGTTTGGGATTAATCTCGTCCAGCTTTGTATATCTAAGAATTATGCAAGTTTCCCTTAGCAGTAGAGAAAAATAAGTACCCCCAGAAGGCATTGTATCCCAGCTATCTCCAGTGGAATGGGGTGACTCACCCTCCACAGACGGGGAGGATTTCTGGGGAGAGATTTTAAAGAGTCTGGGATGACCATATTTCAGTTAGTGTGACAAACCCCACCCAAAGAGACCAAAACTATGAGTCCTAAAGAACAAGTCAGTGATTAAAGTGAGTAGGAAACTGCAAAGGAGAGCAGAGCCTTGCAGTAAGTGACGTGACAGCTCACTTCCATCTATCTCCCCATTCATTTGCTTGTCTGCAGCATTAAACTGCTGTTAAGACACAGCCTGGATCCTTACCCCGTGTTGGCTGAGCAAGCTTTTGAGGTGAATGGGAATTTTTTGGAATAAGGGTAAAGATAATACTAAGAATGCACATCTGGATTCCTTCCTGTGAGAAAAATAGGAATGGACAATCTTACTTATCCTTTGCTACAACAGATGAATGTCATCACCCCCTAAAACCTACCTACAACAGGACGAGTAAAAAGAATTCACAGTCTTTGAGCCAAGCTTGGACTACTCTGTTCCTGGAAGCAAAAGTGGCTCCTTTTAAGATTAAAAGTGCATTTTGCACCCTTCAGCTTAACACAGGAAATGTGTTTTTAGAAAGGTTTTTAGAAAACAGCATCAGCCTTGGGCAATATGTGTATTTGGAAGGTGCTCTAGCATATGCCTTTGCTGAGACCTTGCTTTCTTCTTACCATATTTACTCAGAGCTTTCCTCTTCTTTTTATCCCAGCTCATTCTCACTTCTGCTTTTCCCCACTGTATTCTTGCAGTGGGTTGTGTTGGAGGTCAGGTAATAAGATTATGATTCTTCCAGCCATGAAACTACTTGGTGTCTGTTCATTGTATGTTCTTTTTCTTCTTCCCTCCTTCTCATGATCTCATGCTCACATGTGACTTTGGTCTCCAAATCTTTTTTGGCACCATGAGGTCTGCACTTACCCTTAATCATGCTCCTTATCATGTTGATTTATTTTGAACATGTAATGATGATGCAAGCTTCTCTTCAGGTCTTTTGCAGAAAGCTCCCTTTGGATATCCATTCTTGAAAATTACTTTTTTCATGATAGCTCAAATTCATCTGTGGCCTCTAAAGAAGATGAACCTATTCCTATGCAATAAAACTGGTATTACAAAGCCTTAGTGCAACTTCACTGATTTCACAGAATTACAGCAGGGAGGAATTTAGATCCCCTGGGTTTATGCTACTCCAGACCACAGCTTGGTATAACTCATTTATTGTTTTGAAACCCTCTGATGTAATTTGTGAGTCCGTACTTCATGCATTTATCTTGAAAGAGTTTGCCCTACCCCACTCTGAGTGTCTAGAAAAGCTCATTGTTTCGAAGGCAAAAGTCATTAGTGACATTTTCGTAGGAAAACGTCTTTCTAGACTAATTCAGTTTTATCATTATGATTTGAATAAGCTGACAGCAACCAAAGATGGTTTGGGGCAATCCTCTGTTTTAGAAAGCAGTGTGTAGGTAGATGGCAGATAGGTTGGTTTATTCTTTCTGAAGGTATTTATTGTCTCCCTTACTTGCACAATTGATTTGTAATGTGACTGTCTGCAATAACAAGGGCCTGGTGGTGAGCTCAGAAGCAACTCATTACCTGTGTTCTCAGGTATTTCTTTTGTGGAATATTCCCTTGTGTGACCACAGAACTATTATACTACAATGAATTCCTAATTAGAAGTAAACATGCATCTAAGAGAAATTTCTTTGAACCTGTTATCTGAGTTATTTTGCCTTCAAACCTTAAGACTTACATACATGTTTCTGCTGTTCCCATTTTAAGGCAGTGCTTAAAATGAAGCATGTGAGATGTAGAACAGCAGCTTTCAGGTTGTTATCTATTGACAAGGATTTAGATGGATGCTTCATCTTGGAGACCCAGATATGCTTAGCAGATATGCATGGACGGACTCTGATAAGCAGCCAGTGACTAACCCAGGATTCCTCTGTGGTATGATGGCATCCCCACTGTTCAGGGTGGAAGGATCCTACCTGCCTTGCTCTGCTCAGCCTGCTCTACTGCAAAGATCTGATGCAATCAGACTAATGCAAGACAGCCTTTGCAGCAGATCTAACGCAGAAGGCTGCTGGCTCACTTTTTGGACAAAAAGCACACAAAGCACAGAAATTAGCAGAGTGATGCTTGTAGAAATGGCTAAGGGTGTCATTGCACCAGATGTATTAAAGGAAAGGGGATTTTTGTTGTACTTTCTGAATTGGTACAGACTTGACCCCAGGGTCCAGTCAGTGTTACCTCCCATGGCTGAGAAAGGGGCTGCTGAATGCAAAACCTCTACTCTGGTGGTCCCTACACCCAGAGCATCACCCACAGCTAAAGACCCAAATCCCAGGGACCTTCCTGAAGCAAAACTCTGACATGCTGTAGTGGCCATGAAAGCCGGCAATGACTTCTTATTGTTGAATGCTTTGGGACACCTCAAATATGAATGAAGCTATATAAAATTCAATTCTATTGTAAAGAAAACAGCTGTCATGAATTAAGGTTACATTCAGCTTTTGAGACGTGGACAACTGTCCAGTAGGGAATGAACAGAAAACTCAACCCATTTAACTTTAAGACGGAGATTTGTCTTCTCTTTCCCAGAAAACAAAACCCCAGGGATTTTAAATCTATAAACCATGTGTAGCATATCACCCAAACAATTTC
The DNA here is from genome assembly GCF_017639235.1 of Corvus kubaryi. NCBI lineage: Eukaryota > Metazoa > Chordata > Aves > Passeriformes > Corvidae > Corvus > Corvus kubaryi. Next base: position 12,621,701 of record NW_024582061.1, on the reverse strand, counting down.
TTTTGAGGTTTGAAAAACCCCTTGCTGCTAATTGTTGGTTATAGATGGTTTGAAAGAAAAATGTAGTTTTAATGCTGGGTTTAATTAAAATGCCTTTAATAACAGTCATGGGTTTTGCAGCACAAGTGCTATAAGGCCAAATCCTGCTTTTGCAGTGAGTTGAGTTCAGAAGAACTAGATGAGCAAGCAACCCAAGCCAGATTTGGGCCAAACTTTGCAAAACTCTTTTGCTTTTAATGTGACAAAAGTCTGCGTTCCCAATAAGAACATTTTTCTGGAAAGGAGCAGAATTACGGTTTGAACTTTATCATTTCCTCTTCTACAAAACAATAGGGGAGAAAAGGAACCTTTCCAATTTTTCACCCCTTTAATTAATAAGACATTCTTTAGTGTGTGACAGGAAAAATATGTGATGAATGTACTTGATATGTTATGATTAATAGCGGTCTAGGGAGGTTTTAGAGACATGAGACGCCCCATAAACACAGAATTAATACCAAAGTGAACATTTTTATAATGTCCATTTTGGCACTCTCCCTGACCTAAGATGTTGGTAGCTTTATATATCATTTAATTAATGCTTTAAAAAAATAAAATGCAAACAGATCTTTTCAAACCATAACGATTCATTGTATGACTTATGTGGGTTTGAACTGGCACAGTTAGTCAAAATATTCCTAGTGCCACTTTATTTCCATAAGCCATTTGTATTGTAAACTTTACTAGAAATTTCTGTGCCAGGTTTGAAGGGTTCAGGCAGAGGGCACTTTGAATATAGGAGCTGAATGTAGCCTGCTTAACAAAATTATTTAACAGTGTAATTAGTAATAATTAGAGAAAGAGAGGTAAGCTACACTAGAGGTATCTCTTACTTCTAACTAGAGTCTGCAGTGTCTCTCGTCAGGTCTGAAAACACTGGCCCTGACTAACCTCTCACACTGGTGAAAATTACAAATAACTAGTGGTGTAAAGAGTAGAAAATAGTAGGAAAAAAAAGATATCTTTTGGTCCACTGTCCATCTCTTGCATTGAAGGTGGTGTAGGTGGTATGTTCCACTTGGTTGTGTCTGGAAAGGTCCTTGAGTCAGGGCTGTTTTGGGTACTCTGCTGAGCTGATGGTAGATGCAGTCAACCATTGAAGAAAAGCCAGCTGGTACGTGGATATAAACCCAGAAGGATGGGATTATACATGGTCAGTGAATGCCAGTCTGGAGCAGAACACAGCAGCAGTGGATCAGTGCAGGATGAGAGCAAGCCCAGGGGGAGTCACTTGTTTGAAACCCTGAGGTGGCCATGGAGCTGAGCTGAGGAGTGCTGATAACAAGAGAAAAATGCTCTATGTGCTACAGGCCCATTGTTTCTGAGCACCCAGGCCTAAAGACCATGGTTGTAAAAATAGAAAGATACTCAGCAACCTTCCCCAGCCTCTGAAGGAGAAAATGGAAAGGAGGAAAATTAGGAAGTTCATACTGAAAGCAATCACATGAATGATGGCACTGTTAGAGAAAGGACAGCTTCTCGCTCACTTACTAGACCAGTGAAAATTAAGGGATAACTCAAATGTCCAAGTTGTTCCTGAAAAAAAGGAAAACAGAATATGTAGCTGAGGATCGTAAATCACCTTTCACCAAAAATCTAAGATGGTTTGTCAAGGATGAGAGAACAGGGATATTGAAGTGCTTGTGATAAAAAAATATATTTTTGGACAAACCTGAGATGGAGTAACATTATATGCTATACTGTAAGAGACCAGAAAGGAGTAAGCATTCACAAAGCATGGATAAAATTATTTGGAGTACATGTACAGTCTGTTACGCTATGCCAAAATATAGGATGAAAAATAAATATTAATATTAAGGGTAAGGTCCATGTTTTCCTCAGTATGATAGTAGACAATTTTCTTTATCAATTAAGATAAACTTCATTGAACAAGAGGGCACCCTTAATTACACTTTGTTTTTATAAGTGATAAGAAATAAAAACTTGTTTCAGGTGGATTGTGGGTTGATTCAGTTTAAATACAATTTAACTGTAAACAAAGGCAGTTTTGTAATTAAGGTTTTAGATTTCAAATGGATAAAGGCTCAGAAATGAAGGTACCTCATTAGTGAGCTATCCAAAAGAAATCAAGGACCTGAATGCAGAGGAAACATAGAATTACTCAAAGTCAAAGGGATGAAGCCTATCTGGACTCTGTATCATAAGCAAAGGAAAAATCTTTGTAAATTTGTGAGGAAGCACTCTGGACAGAAAGTGGTAAATATCCACCTTGAAGAATATATTGAGGTTTTTAAAAAAGTCTTCTCAGGATGGGAAATTGAATGATCAGCAAAATGAGCTACATTAGACGTCAGGAAACACACAGGTGAAGTGAGAATCAGTGAAATTCAATCTGAATTACACCTTGGGGAAAAAAACTTGAGACAACAAGCAAAAAGCTGTTTAACTACATGTATAATATTGAAGAAAAAGTAAAGCCCTACTGGAATGAAGATGGTAGAGAAATCAATGGTAATTCAGGTAAAGTTTCCAAACTCTGCCTTGTTTAATTTAAGAAAAACAGTGAAATGGAGTAGGGTGGATAATGGAAGTGAGAGCCTCAAGCTGAAAATACACACAGCTGATGTTGAAGCAGAAATCTCCAAACCAGACAATCTCTCTCCTGTAACTGTGAAAGACCTGGCACAAGAAACTGAGGGTTGAGTATTAATGTTTGTATTGGTTACACTGGATTGGCATCGTGCATTGCAGTTGAGCATAGCTAATGCAATCTTTGTGAAAAGATGGAAGTAGCCCATTGACAACTAACTCGACTTCAGTAGAGTACAAAACATAGGTACGAATTTGAAAGGAAGTATAAGTCGAGAGAAATATAAATCAATAGAAAATGGAGCATGGCTTTAACAAAACTGAATCATGAAAGAACAAGCAAGTATATTTCTTAGATGATAAAAATGCTTTTGTAGACAAAGGAAATGCAGCATTTAATCTGAATTTCAGGTAAACATTTGATATGAAGCCGTAGGGAAAAAGGTTACATTATGTGCAGAAGCTGAGAATAAGTATAATAACTATAAGTCAACAGGGAACTGCCTAAAGGGCACCTCTCAACAGCTTCTGTTGAAAAGGAAATTATCAGGTGGGAGGAAATCTATTGTTTGATGGATTGACCTTAAGACCTATTCACTTAATAGTTTCATTAGTGACCTTGGCATGGAAAAAAGTAGCAAATGAGAGATATTTACTGATGACATAAAACTGGAAAGCATTAAAAGAATTGGAAAGAAAGAAATAGATAACCTTGGGGACTGGTGCACTAGAAGTGAGATCATGTGTAACAGAACTGAGAGCAACACCCTTGCACAGAGGGAGCAAAGACACAGGTCTGCCTCCATCTGTCTGGCTAGTTTGAACCTTCAGAAACAGGGAATACTCTTTTCTTTCCTGCTCATCTATTATCAAGAAAGAAGCACTGAAACTGATAATAATTAAATGAATGGTTTCTCAAAAGGGTGGAGAGACTACTTCCCGAGCAAATGTAACGAGGCTCACTTAGGTCATCAAGGTGAAGCTGGAGAAGAGGTGGGATTGTTTCCCCTAAGTACACTGTGGGTGTGGAGAGGAAACCAGAGCATCAGAGCTGTTAGAGCTGACGGACAGTTCTGGCATAAGAGCTGTGTACACTGCTTCCTACACAGAAATGTGAATTTTTGGAGCAGTTTCCCACTAGCTGTATTTGAAGGAAAAAACCTCACTAGCTTGTTATGAATCAGTTTATGCAATTAACTCTACTTCCACCAGCTGCCTGATGTAACTGGCCTGAAGGCTCACAGCCTGCAGGATCTCTTCCACTCCTACTCTCTAGAGCTGCAGCCACACGCATCTTCACAGCTGAGGTTCACTTGCAGTTTTTTTCTGACAAATTCAATGTAACTGATGCATTTTATGACCCATCATCATAAGTATTTGAAACACCTTGAAAATGCTGGCTTTGAAAGGAAGGTGGGAGACCTGCAGAGTGCTGTTTCCACACTTTTGACAGTATTAGCCTCACCATAGGGATTTTAAGAGTTAACCAATCTCAGAAACACTGAATTTGAAAAAAGGAGCAGGGAGGGTGTGGGGTTGGAGAGAGGAATTGTCAAAAGAAGGCAAGTTAGAGTAAGACCTTACTGAGCCCTGTCCTCTCAAATTTCCTGTGCTTGACACATCATCAGGATGATGTCAAAGTGACTTAACCAAGTATGACACTTCATTCCAATAATGTGGCCAAGCAGAGGAAATTTGAAAGGATGTGGCTTATGGTACTGAAAACAATCATTTAGAGAAATGCATGACTGCTGTTTTTCAATTTAAATGAATTTTAAGCTCTTTCTCTCCTCTCCTAAACACATATTGCACCACTTGGAGTATTTGCATTGCTGCTGAGCTTGCCAAAGGTTGTTAAAATGGCTTTACTGTGATTAAAAAGGGAGCCCCTAGTTCTGATGTGGGGACTTCATCATACTTGGTGTTGGGTGCTATAGTATCTGTGGCATGAGTAACCGCTAAAAATACAAATTTGAATTCCTTTTGTTATTGTTATTAATTTTGATACTATTAACTTGTAACAGTAACACCAAGCAAGCAAGCCCTGTGAGCCCAGAAGCCCCCCTTGTGAGCCTGCTCACTTTGCAGCCCTTCTCCATAACTCTGGCCAAGCAGTTGGTGCTGGGGGTGATGGGCAATCTCCAAATACTGTGTCAAGAGCCCGGGACAGAGGGGACTGGCTCCAGGACGCCCTAATTTTCTTCTGTGTGCAGGCAAGCAGCAATTGGTGTGGTCACAGGCAGCGTCTGCAAGGGCAGCTGACCTTTTCTCAGCCTGCAGCAATCCCCACTGAGCGCAGTGGCTTTTTGGGGGGTACCAGAGGTTTCTTGTGGTGGACAGATGGTGCTGTCTCTCTCTCTCCCAGATTCTCCTTGAGAATGTTGCATTAAAGCTTTTTCTCAACTTTGAGGGGCAGCATGCCTCATGACAATATGACGCAACATTTTCCAGAGCACCGAATTTCCTCAGAAGCATCATTTAAAAAAGAAAGCTCATTTTCAAAAATGTTTTAGCCATGAATAGGCTTCAAAAACATGAGTCACAGTTACAGCAGTGTCTCAGTTCCCAAGGCATGTCTGAAAACTCTAGCTGTTCTTTCATGGGTAATAGGGGAGAGAGAAGTATATCTATGATTTAGGGATACTTAGCTCAAATCTGGGTGCAGTAAAGTAATTTCTAGGAACAGAGGGACTGTTACATCCAAAAAACCATCTCAAACAACACCTTATATATCATCAGAAAGAACTGATTAGGTTTCATTTGCTCCTGAGAAAAAGGCCAGATAGATTTTAATATGTTAAGGGATAAATTAAAATAAAACAAAGATGAACATTTATTTTTGAAGGTGGAGAAAAAGGAAGAAAGAAATGCCCAAAAGATCAAATACTTACGTGTCTCAGTCACTAAAATACACAGTAACTATAGCTGTTAAAGAGGTCTGAGGACAAACATAGCTTCAGTACCTACACTCTTCTTAGTTAGAAACAGATAGTTTTTATTTAAAGAATATGAATCCTTTCTTTGCTTTGGCCAGTCTTTGTTAGATGCTGGTTTGCAGTTTCAGCTTCCACTGCTGATTTAAGCAAACAAAGCTTTATCTTAAATATGGTACATGATATTTTCTGGCAAGTCTTAAATCCTTGAATTCATCTTATCTCTATGGTGACAAGCCTACATTTGGAATAAACTATCATGGCTTTTCAGAGTGGAGGCGGTTTCAGATAAAAGCTGATGCCTCTGATTTATGGCAGTTCTCAGCTTCTATGGCTTGAAAAAGAGGAATGCCTGATTATTGGTTACCAACGGCTTTTCCAGGAATAACTAGTTTTGAGTAAAAAAATCCAACTGTAACTATGTGATCTGACTCAAAGCATTGCTGATTTACATGGAAAGATAGGTCACTGCTAAAGCCATATAGACACACATGTGCCATCTGTGTTTGAAGTAAAGTCCTTGTTGAGAGGAAGAAAGGGAAGGAAACAACACTGACCAGTCTAGAACTATGAAGAAAAATATTTTTCCCATGTAATAACTTTTACAAATATCATTTGTAAATGTCTGCCTCGTGTATGCTCACTCCCACATGACAGTGGCCATGAGCTGTTGGCCCATTTATCTTTCTATTGAAAAGGGGGTGGTGTTCAATTCCCATTAACTCTGTTAGAAGAACACAGAAAACCCAACTGCTTAACAGAATGACATTTCCTTCTGAGAGCACAGCCCTGTTCTGGTGGCAAGACCATTCCATCTCTCAGCAGCTAGGTATCAACTGGCTTGCAATGCTTCCCTACCATCCGCAAAGCATCACAGTGAAATGTTGAAAGATGGATTTTTGTGTTCAGATAACACTGAAACTGGCTGCAGGAACTCTTTGAGCAGGTCTGAGGTAAGGTCTGGTGCTTTGTAGGCACCAGGATGATGGTGAAAGCAAGAAGGGTCCTGCTAACATGTTCAGTAGACAACATGAACTTTCTAGTGGAACATAAAGTTCTCTTTTTTTAGTGAGTGTAATGATATTATTTTGCAGTAATATTTTGCCAGGTAATTCTTTCCAAACCCCGTCAACGATTCTTTCATAAAGATGCTATAGGAGACTGTGATGATTGCACAATGTCTTTTAAAAAGGATCTGTGAGGGCAGATACTAAGTTTTTCAAGCTTTTTCACTTCTGAACTCAGCTGTGCTGCTAGTTCAGTCATAAAAACCCAGTGGAAACTATGTACAACACGTTTGGTTTCAATTGTCTGTTGATTTCACCCAATTTATATGTACCAGGTCTTTGCCAGAGAGAGAGATTTTTCTTTTTTTATTGCCAGTTGATGCCTTACACTAACTCCTCGCAGTTTGTGTCAAATTTTAACTTCTGTTGGTTTTAACCTTGTTAAAAAGAGGAAGAAAAATGTTCCAAAATCAGGTCCCGTAGATCTCCTTGATCTTATCTGACATTTTCATAGGAGTACCTCTCTAGGTCTCATGATCTCATTATTCGTGAACAAAGATTTATAGCATCAACTTTTTTTGCAAATATGTCAAAGTGGAAACTAGCATTTCAGGCCCCTTAAAACATTACAAGAAATATGATGTTGGGAAAGAGCTGTAGGAGGAGAGGTAATAACAGCAGTCATATAATCCCCTAGTGAAAAACTGTTTCCTTCAAAAAGCAATATCTTTTGTCTTTGATGGAGCTTGATGTTGAATGAGATATTTTAAAGGAATTCCAAAGTGCTACCTCAAAGGGAATTGACCAGACAGAAACATGTGATTTTGAAATGCTGCTGAGCTGGAAGGAAAGACAACACCAGCACATCTGTGGATGCTATAGAGACTGGGGCCTTTGGGTGTCTGCCTGCACAGTATCTGCTGTGTACTCTTGTTTCATTACTTATTTCAGTCTGATCAGCCAAGGTTCGTGGAAGGATGCATGTAGCTACTGGGTGACACAAGACTAAACTTCCAACATAAAACTGCTGTCCTCAGTCTTACTTTTTTTTGAAAGAAACCCAGAAAACAATACTTTTCCAGTGAAATAGATTTAGAAAGAAATATGCAAAGAATTATTTTCATAGTTTGTAGAAAGTTATGCACGTGCAATCACAGTGCATAGTGGCTGCACTCACCTCAGATAACCCTCAGAACAAAAGGTGACATCCTGCTAAAATGAAGTTTCTTTTGCTGGATGCCTCCTCTGAATTCCTCTGTTTTTACTCTTCGCCCTGTGTTTATTTCCTCCTTATCTCTAATCTGATCTCATTTCTAACCTGCTGTTATTCAAATTACTATTTTGGATGCTTTTTGGCCTTGTTCCTCATGCACAGCCATTGGTGTTTTAAACAGAGGGATTCTCATGCTTACACTGAAATCTACTTCTTGGGCTGCCACTACATTTTTAAGCCATGACAATCTTCTACAAACACTGTAAGAACTATTCTTCATACAAATGCTTTATCAAACCAGAGTTTCTAACATTGTCTTAGCTTTCCACAGCTGCCATAGGATATGTAAATCATTCAGAAAACAGGTTTGTAGCAGGATTCACAGCGCCTTCTTTTTTCTCTTTATCAGTCTTTGGGCCTCTGGGCTCACTGTTATATACGAACCTATTTCAATCATCACATTTATATTTACAAAAGAGAGCAAAAGAAGCTGCCATTAATAAATACAGTTTTCAGGCAGGGAAAGAAGGCATCAAAGATATCCAATGGTTATACCCCTCATTAAAGGCCCAGTGAGGTCAGTAAAAACCTTTCCTTTTGATCCACTGGGCATTGAACAAAAACAGCACCCATGGTGTAATACTCAAATGGGATTTAAAAACCTACCTCTAAAACGTGTTAATTCCCCATCTCTTTGTGGATCATGAGCTTACCAGAATTATTCTGCTGCTTCTTTAGCCCCACTAAGCCTATCCCATTCCCTTTCAGACACTCAACTGAGCTGTGTGCCAAAGCTTTCTAAATTTTCTCCCGTTTTTCCTGTGCAGAGCAATTTCCACAAGATACGGTCTTGCTTAGTGCCTTTGCTTAGTGACTGGGGATGGAACAAGTGAGGAATTCTGTGATCTTTTTTCTATTAAGCCCTAATCCACAAAGATATATCTATAATCTTTATATTATCAGCCCTCCCCTTTTGATAGTAACTTAATGATGACAAGTATTCTTTCTCTGCAGGTCAAATGGCCTAGGTAATGCTTTAAATGATGTATCTACTCAAAAAGAAAGCACTGGCAAAGATCATTGTTACAGGTGAATCATAGGAATAGCAAATTTGATCCAGTCACTGCTGTATGTAATTACTACAGCAAGGATTTCAGGCGCCATGCAGGAGTGCTGTGTGGTGGTTGGACAGCCGTTGTAATGAAGGTGGGAAATTAAATCAGACTAATCTGTTTTACATCAAAAAGGCATATTAGTCGTACTGTATGTCGTACTGTACTGTATGTAATGTCAGCCTTGACATTAGCTGCACAACAAGGGATACTTCAGCCTTTTAAACTCAAATTGTTCCAATGTGCAGAGGGGACAGATATCCTGCTTGGATATCTGTCCAGGGCGAAGCTGGAGGGATAAACTTTCTGCCCTTCTCTCCCTTCTTATCTCTGTATAAAAAGGCCTCTGAGAGCTGGCCAGTCAAAGTTTACTTGAGGTAGGTAAGAGATGTAGAGCTCAGCAGAGAGAAGGCAATCTGGTGGGATGCCATGAGATGGGTGTCCAGTGTTCCATGTGGGAGAGGCATGCACCCAGGATGAAGAGCAGGGTTTGGTTGTGTGCATGTTTATTCAGAGCAATTTGACTTGGAAGAGGCTTTTTAGACCACATAATGCAGAAAAAAGGATTATGGCATGGTTTGTTGTGTTCCCTTGTGCCACTGTCCCTCTTGGGTGAGCCAGTGGCAGGGTGCATTACACAGCAGGGTGTGGTGCCAGCAGCATAGCTCACCATGCAAGCTTGCTTCTCACAAATCGGTGTTTTCTCCCTGGGGTAGATAGACACCATATACAGAGAAGAAGTGAAGAGCTCTGCACTGAGGAAACCATAACCACCAACTCCAAGAGATGCCCCTATAGTTACACTCCTGTAGAGGGAGTTATAGAAAGCGCAGCACTATGATGCTAACCTCTCTTGCCTGTGTGGAACGAAGACCTGACAAGCAAGCCCCACTGTTTGTGTTTGGCCAGCTCGAACCAAATCACAGGGAAGTGCCCATCTTTGCTAGTGATTGCTGACTTTGGCTCTTTGATTTCAGAAAACAAAGCTGCTTTTGTCTTTCAAAAGATAGGCAAAAATCCTGCTTGCTTTTTAACCATGACCCTGGCACACATCTAATCTCTGTTCCTGTAGGGAACAGGTACAGCTCCAGCATCTGCCTGGGGACATTAGCGTGCATGCTACCCACCTCCCTGGGTGAGCACTCCCATCATGCAACCATTGCATGTGAGGCTCTGCCTACCCCTTTTCTCAGACCTGTCTTATTTTCCTTAACTATTTCAACAGTGGCTGGGCACAGCAGGAGGCTCCCTATACCCCCATGGTGTTATAGCTCCAATGGATGAGGAGAAGAGGGATTTCCAATCCCCCACCCAAGTCAATTCCTGAAAAAAACACCAAAGCCACATTAGAGAGGAGGAAAGGTTGCCTCTAATCCACTAACCCCTGAATTTGTCTACACAAAGTGGAACTTTTATGTCCCACACTGTCATGTATCCACAAAGGACACTGTGATTGTTACAGCTCAAATGCGGGTTAGAGTCTCTGTCCAGGAGATGAGAGCTGCAGGGCCAAATACCATCTGGAGTGACTTGGATGTTCCTTGCTAAGACCTGCTATCTCCAAGCTGTTCATGAACAAGGACAGGAATCTGCTTCTCTAAAAAAAGCAGGTGAATGTTAGGGTAAGGAAAGCATGGTAAATTCTGTTTTACAACAGCCACAAACAGCACTTTTTAGGGTATTATAAAGATAAATTCATGATTTCCTTGTATCTTCATGGAAAGATTGAATGGTTTCGTAACCATTCATAAGCATAATAAGTCACTGTATGAACATTTTTGGAAATTTTACTTCCCTCTTTGCATAATTTTCCAGATTAACAATTTATGCTACACCAGGCTTCTGAGAGGCTGATAGCATTGATGCCTAGTGGCCATGACAGCAGTCAAATGTCTTCTCAAAGCTTATTGGTAAAATATTAACAACATCACATACTGTGTGTATCAAAAGGAAATTCAATTTGACAAGTCTACTTAAAAATAAATAAAGCTTCCACTTTTACACACTGCCCACATAGACTAGAAACTCCTTCAGATTTTTGTGCAAGTATATGTGAATTACTCAAGAAGATGAGCAAAGTGTGATGTTCTCTGGTCCTTCTCTCAGGAAGCTTTAAATATGAAAATTCCCTTGCTTTCTCAGAGTCACTTGCTATTTGTTCTCTTTTCTTTTTTTGAGTACCACAGTTCCTGCAAAGGAAAGTCATTGCAATGTGTAGGCAGTCCCCAAAATGAACAAGTAATATGAAATGTCTTTGTAGCCTGAAATACGACTATTGGGCAAAGGAGCCTTTAACCATATGCCTCTGCAAATAGCAATTAGTTCAAGTAGAAAAGATTAGGCCAGGTGCAGGTTTTGAAGTGACTTTTGGTGGGAGAAGGGAAAGGTCTCTCTTTTGTCAATTGTCTGTGTTAATTCATCAGGCATCTGAGGAATTTAGGGATATTCAACCTCTTGTGCTTCGCCAACACAATATGACCTCGGTGGCATCTGTGGACTGGACGGAGGTGCAGGGCTTATTGACGGTTGTCAGTCCACTGGAGTGAAAGAGCACATAAGCAAGAAGAAGCACATGATATATTTGTCTTCCACAGCACAGCTCTTTTGCAGGGGCTTTGTTGGAGGACTCCTTAAAAAGAAAGGCAGAATGAGCCCCTCCAATGTGGGAACCCACGGGCAAGCTCAGCTCAAGGACCTGAGACAGGCAGCTGGCAGATGAGGTGGCTGCAGCCGTTCCCTCCAGCCTTGCAAAGCTAGCAGTGACCTTCAGAAAATGACAAAGAAAGGGGGCTAACACAACAATGTGTGTCCCTGAGATAAAAGATAATCTCAAAACTTCAAAAACCTCCTTAAAGGATTGGATTAACTTCTTCTAATCCTCTGAATCATGGGTAGATATGAGTTCAAAGGACTAATGTAATTTTATTATTACATTTAATCAAATGTTTAAGTTAAGAAATAGGAACTGAGCTAAGGCCAACCTTCCCTTATCAGCTTCCAAAGTCTGAAAGCAGGAATGAATTAATTAAGTAAATGTAACAAGCTTAAGGGTATAACACACAGCAGCAGCTGAGTCAGCTTGACCATCGGCCAGTTATTGGGGTGAGATGTGCAGCTCAAGTACTACCAGATGATTCAATTCACATATCTTGGCAGAAGCAGATAAGCCTAAAGGGATGCCCAGAGGGAAATAGTGTCATAAATTGGCAAAGCAGAGAGTAATTCACCACCTTAAACAAAATGTTGTCATCAAGGAAGTTGTGCATTTAATTCCTGCAGCAGAGTAGGCTGCCCTACCAGATGAAAGCACATTTTGCAGGTTGGCTTTTTATTTAAGGAGAAATCCGTTTTGCTGTGTCCAGGTGTATTTTATGCAACTGTCTTACATCAGGTCATGTACTCCAACCCTTCATTTTCAGGAGATTCACTCAAATATCAGTGTCAAATAGGATCACATTGGTCATGATAAGAGAGTTAAAAGTATAGAGTGTTTTCTTGCCCTTTTCCATAGCTTCCTAGAGGCAAAGACTTCTTCACAAGTGCAAAAATAAAGTATAATTTTTTCAAAGATTGCACATTAGTTTGTATTGTGAATCAGGAAACCGTAATACATAATCAGCTCCACTATCATAATGTATGTCCAAATGACAAGTGACTAAAGACTTTCCTTCTATAAATTAACTATGGATGAGATGTTGCTAATTGCAATAGGTTTCATTGAAGCACAGTCAATTAAATCAGTGCAGTTTAACAAAGGAAATTCTGTTCTAACAGGGCAGGTTTCAGCAAAAGCATTTTGCCTTAGATGACAGATAGTGCTTTTCAGACAAGGACACTTAAGTGCAGCGTAAAATAAATTATCTTAAAAATCAGAGTACATTACAGAATATTTTCAATTCAGTGGGAACCTGAAGAAAGCTTGAAGAAAGGTAAAGTGCAATATCATTTGAACAAACCATTCCAGAGGCTAGTGATTTCTTCTGTTTGCTAGAAAATTAAGGCCACAGAACATCTAGAGGGGAAAAGACAAGGAGCCTTGTTCTGAGCCTTGTTCTCTTGGCTTTCAGCTATCTAAATCTGGGAAAAGCACGGGAAAGTCATGAATAACAACAACCTCAAACCAAGCCAACCACCAGTTTAATATCCATGAAGAGAAGGCACTGGCAGTATGCTGGCTGGGTAAAGTCATGCTACCCAGGTCCAGCACAAGACCAAGAGCTAGGAATTTAGGATAGACACAAAGTAGAATTTTTCTCGGCTTCAAGCCCACACCTTAAACACAAAACCCAAGTAACTTTTGGGTTTCTGGCTTTTGCATTCTTCCACAGTTCTTTTTTTTTTTCATACATTTGCATGAGTGCACAGCCCATGAGCGTTAATGCTCCCTCTGATTTCATCCTTTCACATACATAGTTCCTGCAGAAAACCAGGTTGTTGGCTGCACAGCTCTCAGACATTGCCATGGCAATGGGCTGTGATGTCAGAGACAGAGACACGGGATTAGGAGTTCCCTGTATCACTGAACTGAGGGAGAACACTGGCTGGGAAGGAGAAAACTCCCATCTAAACAGCTTCAACAATAGAAACAGCAATTTCAAAAGCTGCTAGTGAAGAACACTCAGTAGTAAACTATGCAGAAATGACCAGAAATTCAGTGTCAAAAATTTGTTGACTGAACAGAATCCCAAAACAATTGGCATAGGAATAAATAAGTAAAATCAATGGAGCAAAGCCAATGTTGTGGCAGCAGTAACTGTGTAACTAGAATCAAGATAATTTTGCCATTTTACCAATGAAAGCAAAATACAATGGCAGAAAATGTAGCATCTTTCAGTCAATTACACAAGGAGTATTTTCAGCTCCACTGGTAAAAAGCTGAGAGCAATTTTAGACAGATTATTCCCTTAGACTAAAAGTTCACACTATAAAAGACAATGTAGGAACTGCATGTGTGAATGCCCTTAAAATAATCAGATAGCTTATGTGTGTGGGAATACTGCAAAACTGCAAGCAGTAACAGGGGACCTGACATGCAAAGGCCCCTCCCAGTGATTACTGCGGAAAAGGAACAGATGTCAAGAGCTGAGCCAGCTCCCAGCCTTTGGGGGCTGAGGCAGGATCCTCCCCAGCCCTGCAGCACAGCTTAACGCAGCATTGGCAACGAGCACTGCTTCTCTCAGCCAGCCCACAGACCTCCTTCTTGAGGTGGGTGTGCTGATGGCCTGGGGAAATCAGAAAAAGAAATAAAAATAAAAATGGGGAAACAACTACAGAGAAGGAAAGCGTGCAGAGGCCTAGAGCAAAAGTTGAAACTGGGTCATGCTTTATATGAGGGTGGTTTGCAGCAAAAGGAACTGGTCCCTTCTCTAACCTTGAAAAGAGGGAACTGGGAGCAAATTGCCCTGCTTCTCCTCTCCTGCCTGGGTGGCCTTGCTCCTTCTTGGATCTGCTATTGTGATGGCTCACCTGCCTATGTGCCTCGTTGCAACATCAGGGTGCCTGTGAATCAGGAGAGTTCCATTTGCTTCCTAGACAGGAAGCCTTGATGACTCATCTGTTGGACAGGGACAATGTGATAAGATGAAGGACCTCAAGCAATATATTTCAATGGAAAATTAAATAAACTGAAGGATACACACACCCATCATGATTTCAAAGGTAACTTAAAAAAACAACACAAGAGTCAGTGCCTTTTCAGTGTTCTGCTGTGATTTAAGACTTGTCTACACCCAGTAGGGAGTACTGAGGCAAAGAGCCCTGAGACACCTATTTCCAGAGCTGAATGCTATATAATTAGTAGCTGGCCTTGCTTCAAAAAAGGGTGCAGCCATCTATATTGCATCTGGGACAGGAGCCAGTACCCTCATGCATCCCTATGCTGCTCTATGGAGTCAGATCAGAGTTTCAGAAGTTGACCAGGGCTCTGTGCCCTGCTTTGTGGGGTGGACCTGCCTGATGAAAGACTTCTGAAACCGCTGTTAAAAATCTGTGTGGAATGAAAACTCTATTTCACTTAACTAAATTCCAAGTAGACCAGCCCATATTATTTTTGGTATGAATGTTGTAACGACTTCTAAGTGATTTGAATTGCTGCTAGAAATTTTGTGCCTGTTTTGCAACCCATAAACCCTGGGCTGTAAAACAGAAGCTGTGATTCTAGTGGACAACATTTTCCTCGGCATTTCTGCTGCTCCTTTCAGTGCCAGTGAACTGTGAAGAAGCCACAGTCTGGATTAACAGTGAGCCCTCTGCATTGTTTTCTGCATTGTCTCTTGTGGTATTTTAAGCACCTGATGTATAGATGACAAATACCCATGCTGCTGGTATGCACCTATGTGTTGCTGCTGATTCTTCGAATTTTACTGCTGCTACTTTATATTTCCCTCAAAGAGGGAGGGGCAGCCATAGAAAATAATTTTGACATTAGCCCATACTCTTCAATAGCCTGGCTCCTTCTCCAGATTTGCTGGGTTTTTACTTCTGCCATTCCCAGCAAAGCACTTTGCAGAAATGCAATCAATGCAAAGCGCTGGCTGCACATCTAAGTGAAAGCAACAGTGTGGGGTGTCAATGCAAAGTGTGTGATGAGAATTTACCCCCCCTAATCAGTGGGGTTGGAAGGGGACTCTTTGGAAGGAACTTCTGGATTTACTTTCAAGAATGTTGCCTCTAATGCCTTCTGCCTGTAGTAAATGCTGCCACATGGCACAAGTTATGTCAAAACTGTTCTTGAAGTTGTGGTTCCAGAAAAGGCATCTACTCATAATCACATATCTTTTCAAGTGGTTTTGAGCTAGTCACTAATGTTTTTACTGGAGTTCCTTGAATAACTTAGTCTTGCTTTGTAATAAATATGTCCTTGCTTACAATTACTGGAGAAAGGCTGTGCACCTGCAACCAGCCACAGAGGAGTGCACATGACAATCACATTGCGTCTTTGCAGCTGAAATGAATGAACTGCAGAGATTCTAGCATGGTAGAATATCTAAAAAAAAAAAAAAAAGTCAACCAAAAAAGTAAAAAGTGAGAGAGAAGGAATTTTAATGGCATGAAATACACATCAGTCATCAGTCAGAGGAAAACCGGTCCATTTTATGAGCAAGGATCTTGTTACTGACAGCTGCCTTGTCTAACATTTTGCCATACTGAGAGCAAAATGAGACATCAAGCAAAAGCAGTTTTAACTTAAAATATTTGCTTGTTGTGTTTTGCATCATATTTTCCTTGTGTCTAGTTCACTAAGTATAATTATTCTGCTTTGGAAATCATATGAAAAATGATGGGGAAGCTACAAACACTCCAATATCAAGTGCAGACTCATGTCCACATGTTCACACTTGTGCTCTCTTGTGCTTTTTCCTTTTAATTATGTTATTTTTCTAGTAAATAACAGATTACCTGACTTGGGTGTCAATTAGTCATCATTTTCTCACTGCAAATCTTACCATCTCTTCAAGATTTCTTAGGATTCAATGGGAGTTTTCAACTGACTATCCACTGGGCCAGACCAAATGTTCAAAAAATGGTATGATTATACCAGAGTTTAAATTAATGTGGAGCTTTATAGGAGAAACACAGTTTCATCCAGCTGGAGCTAAGAATTAGATCCAACTAAATAATATGTTTGAGGATAGAGACCCAAATTCTCATTAAATCTAGCTGCAATAATTCAATCCTTAATTCTTACTTATGTAGCCATTTTTCTCTTTCTGCCTTTATAGATAACAACAGAAATCTGTTTCTTGCAGAGTGTTTACCATTTGTAAAACACCATGTATTGCACAAAGGTGAGTAATCACAAAAACCCTGTGTAGGAAAGCTGATGCCATGTGAAGCTGCTTGTTTTGCTCCTCACCCCCTGTTCGCCAGTCAGCCCCTGTTCAGGGAAAAGCAATCAGGTGTTTTGCATCCCAGAGGAATTCCTGTAATGCCCCTAGGATGTAGTCAAGTTCAAGAAACCCCAGAGTTTAATCAAAGTGCAACTAACTTCAAGGAAACTAAAGCAGAGAGATACAAGGTCTGATCCTCAAAAGTACTGTTAAGCTCTAAACTTCATTAATTTCTTTAACAGATGAAGTATGCTCAGTCCCTTTAAGGATGCCAACTACTGTGCAACTTGCTCAGTACTGTTAAAAAAAAAAAAAGTCCTGTTCTTTGCTGTTGATCAGTCTGATTCTTGCAATATTCTACTATAACAAAAAAAACCAAAAAAAAACACCAAAAAAAGCGCAACCAAATAAATATTGCTGGTGGTTTTCTTGGCTTTGGCAATTTAACATCATAAAAATTAAAAATGAAAGGTCAACTTCACTAAATTATTTTAGTAGATTAAATAAAACATTTGGGAATTCTTCCTTTTGGGTAAGATTCTGAAAATGCATCACAAACACCAGAAATTACTGATGCTAATAATCCTGCCACTTTTCCAGCTGACTAAAAATAGAGGTCTGTGACAGCCTAAGA
Organism: Corvus kubaryi; assembly: GCF_017639235.1. Classification (NCBI taxonomy): domain Eukaryota; kingdom Metazoa; phylum Chordata; class Aves; order Passeriformes; family Corvidae; genus Corvus; species Corvus kubaryi. The sequence continues at coordinate 12,604,384 of NW_024582061.1, read as the reverse complement.
ATGAAAACATTCAGTCAGAAGTTTGTAACTGCTAGTCATGGTTTCATCTCTTAAATCTATCTTCAGTGCAAGAAATGATTAATGGTCCTGCAGGAGTAAAAGCTCATTCCCCTGATTGCTCAGGGAGGAGAACCGGGACTGCAGCCCTGGGGTGGGTGGTAGGGGGGAGGATGTGCAGCTGCTACTGCAGGGGTGTGGGATGCCACCGAAGGACCAGGAGCACAGAGGGTGCAGTGGGAGCTGCAAGGAAAGGGAGATAGTCTCCTTTTGGGCAACCCCACTCCACCTGTATCTCAGGGAAGCTGCCAAGGGCCCTGGAGCAGTCATGGCTGGCAGTAGCACAAATTGCTTGGGATGGCTTGTCTCCTTGCAGGGCAGCTGAGGTCAGAAGAGAGACTGTCTTGGCACATGGACATACTTCATCTGGAAAACACCATCTCCATTCACTTTCTCTTCTCTTCTGCTACCTAATATACAAACAACAGACCAGCTCCAGAATTTTTATTTGCTAGGAATGGGTCAAAGATTTGCTTCCCCCAATTCAGGATCATGTTCCTTTGGGGTTTGTTCCACACTTCTTTTCCTGATTGCAACAACTTACTTTCATAGGAAAATGTTTTCATCCTGTCATACTTCACAGATCTCACAGTCTGTGAGCTCTCTTGAAAACAATTAAAAGTTAATCACCTCCTAAACTTTATTCCTCTCTACATTTTTAAAAGAAAGCAAGCTCTCTTTTTTTTTCCTCCCCTAAATCAATGACAACTCTTTAAAAACCTGGGGTTAAAAATTCCAGCATGAAATCTTATGCAACAGTCAAGGAAGGGTGGAGATATAAATATCATAAAGTCCAAATTCATCACTGAATCTGGAGCACATCCACAAATTTAAAAGCCGATGGGACACTCAGAGTAGAAATAAACACAGATGGACAACAACATTGCCAGAGAAAAGGATTAGACAGGACCCACAAGTGACATGAGGGAATGATCAGATCAAGGCAGTGCATTTTATTCCCACAAACGTCCTTGCTTCCCACCTCTTCCAGTAAGACGAGGCAAGAAATTTCTTACCCCCCACTAAGAATTCCTGCAGCAGAGAATCTTTTGAGGGTGCACTCAGTAAGTCTTGCCCGGCTTTGTGCTTCTGGCATGTCCTTCTTTAGAAAACTGACCATTCTGTGACCTTAGGCTGCTCTTCCCAGTTGCTGTCACTCAGCCACGGGCAATACCAGAACTTCCCCTCTGAACTGTGTCCTAATTTCCTAATTCCCGTGACTACTCTGGTCTGCTATGTGTCCTCTGCTGAAATAATTGGCTTGTTGGACCACATGTGCTTTTTGGTAATAAATTGTTTCACTGCATGTACACAGATCACATTCAAAAATTCAGTTTTTCCTCTAATGAAAAGGTTGCTCCGCCTGGCCAGCATCATTTGGGAATTTAAAAAAAAAAAAAGGAAGGAGTTGCATGATATTGCTCCCTCTTCCTTTTTGGTTATCCCCGAGGGCTTTGAAATCTCTGGATGCTGCAAAACATAAAAGGAAAGGTTTAAATTCTGAGACAGCTCATTCCCTACCCACTTCTCTTGCTTGCTCTCAATATCTGTCTACTCAGAAAACTACTACCGGCATACCTAGTACTGCCCTCACTGCCCTGTTAGCAAGGAGTGATGCTTCCCAGAGTCAGCACCTAACACCCCAGCAACACGCTGGATGATGTTCTGCAAAACTGAAAAGTTTGAATTGGTTTAAGCAACCCTCGTTGCCATTTCTGTCTGGAGCAGGCACTTGCAATGAATGTAGTAACCTAAACAGCACACGTGTGAGTCACAGGAAAAGCTTCAGCAAAAGGTTCTTGATGTTGCAACACACTTCCCTATATTTAGACACAAGGAATGATGTCTCTAAAGTTAAAAGAACTCAAGCAAGCTTGAAAATGAAACCTCCAGGATGATTTTTAAAACTCTGTCTGACTGATCTGGGAAAAGCAGCGAGTGGTCCTCTTCCAGGAAGGTCAGCCATTAGCAAGTGGTGAGGTTAACACAGCAGTCTGCTCCTATAGTTCGGATACTCACACCTGAGAGATATTTTTTACTCTGAGCCAGCCAGAGTCCCCAGCTTCACCTACTATTTTTTTCTCTAGAATTTTAAACTTTTTTGGCATTTTTTTGTTTTTTGTTTTTGTTTTCTTTTTTTTAATGTGCTGTATTTGCAGATGCAATCAAATGTTGCACCTGCTGGTTCCCATTTATTTCTGGGCATGGTTGATCCACACTGCCTTATTTTCCAAGAAGGCGGCTGCATCCCAAAAGCCTCATTCCCATTTAAACTGGGTCCTGATTCCCTTTTATGCTCCTATAAAGCAGCAATGGAAAAAGGCCATGGCAGAAGGGAGATCTGGGCCCTAAATCAACTGAAAACACCTATTTGTCAGGTAGCTAATCCAAGATGTTATAGCCATTTATAAAAACTTGTTATTTTTCTGCAGTCATCCAGGAATGCCATTAATAGCTCTTCACCATGGTGCCAAAAGACACTTTTTGAAGGGATTTAATGCCCAGATCATTGTAAATCTGATCTTTGTTTTTGCCCGTTCCCCAGCCAGCAGCCATGAACAAAACAGACTTTGAAGCCTGCAGCATTATTAATCTGAGACTTATTACGGTAAGAGAGAGAGAAGGAAATAAATCCCTTTTTCTAGCACTCCTAACTCAGTGTAATGCCCCAAGAATGACAAGCTAAACATCACTCTGAAGTTATCAGGCTTCATTTCTCATGACAGATAGCAAGCAGCAGATTGCACTTTATCTTTTTAAGCTGACCTGACTGCAAACAAGGAATGCACAGAATGCCAAGGCCCTCCTTTCCCTTTGTGAAGTCTGTTCCAGCAGAAGCAGGGTGTCATGCTGCAATATTTAGCACTTAGTTCTTGTTGTGCTTAGGACAAAGATATGTTCAGAGCAAGGTAGTTCCTTGGAAAAAAAATAATCCAAAGCCATTTCCCTTTGCAGACCTGTGGCGCATATGCCCGTGTTGATTCTGGAGGAGAATGCAGGGCTTGGTTAGGGGGAAGCTCTACAAAAAGTAGATATCATCAACATGTCTGTGGAGCTGAGCTTTGATCAGCTTCCTTTACTGTCCAGCAAAACAGTTGGTAACCACTAAAACATTTGGAATGATGTCATGAGGTGCAACAAGGATCAGCCCTGAGTGTAAGATGGTCAAATGCCTTTACAATGAAGACACTCCTCTCTCTGTCAAAGGCACATTGGGTTAATGACAAGGCCACACTTTATGGATGCCTAAAGACTTTGCAAGTGGTCAAAATCACCAGGGATAAAAGGGCATTTTAATTTTTGTCAAACTATTTTTATGTATCATCGTGCTCATAGTTGTGTGATGATAAATTGTCAGACTTTTTACTGTTTTTCTTTTCCATTTATTTCTCTCCTGATAAAAGAGCTGCCTAAATAAAACATCTCTTGTATATTTTCTCATATTTTAATCAGTCTGATACTTCAGTTCCTAGAGAAGGAAAACAAGCAGAAAACTGAATTTAACATTGAAATATGGGGGTGGAATCCATCAATAAATCATTGCAGTTTGCTGTAGCCAGGAAAAGGTGCAAACTGCTTTTGCACCCCATTGCTTTGGAAGTTGTGATGACTTTTACTCTCCTTCCAATTTTACCTAACCAGGAAGACAGGCTTGTCTTTAGTTGCATTAATTGCTTCTAAAGAAGATGAGAAATGAATTCATGTAGCATCTGAATACTGCAGTCCTTCACTACTGGTATTTCTCAGCAGGACTCAGGGTAAAGCTCCTATCATTTGCCAAGGCTGTCATCACGTCCATCAAAATATGCAAACATCCACATGGCTGCTTGCCTCCTGCCAGCACTGGAGCATTTTCTGCTGTTTCAAAGGGAGCCTACAGGGACAGGCTTGCAGCATGCAAGCTCTGGGCTGGACAACTTGCTCATCATCCCACATTTTCACCTTTCTTCTATGCTTCTTAGGGACTAAGATTCTTTTCTACCAGCAAAGCACATGTATTTTCTTAATTAATGCATTTAAACATATATTATGCAGAATTTAGTTGCCCATTTTATAACACTGACTCTCATTGTGCTGCAGAAAGAGCTTAATAGGATACAGCAGAAATAGAGGGTAGAAAAATGGCTCTGCAGTCTTTAGTCTGTTTATCGGTAGTGTTTTGTTATTACAAGAATGCTTGGGGTTCTGTTTTTTCTGTGCTGGACTGATAGATTTTGTTTTAGTCTTTTGTAAGATGTTGTTTAGATCCCATTTGGAAGGCTGTGGAGAAAATTCTCTTTTCATAACAACAATCCAATTCTTCTGTAAATATCTGCTGTCCTATTTATCCTTCTGGAATTAAATTCAAAATTTTTTAAATTAAACTTGCTACCAGAGGAAGCAATAGTTGCAAAAACTGTTTAAATAGGTAACATTTGTGAATATAAACAGTTCTGGATTTTTTTTTATCTGAAGGCTTAAGTGGTTTCATAATTTCTGGTGCTGTTTTTGAGTGTTTTTACACAGAAATAGACCAAAGCATGCTGAAGCTACACATAAGGAGTGGAGAAGGGGGAGGAGGACGGCCGTTGTAAAAAATGGCTGGAGATCAGAATGGGAAGCTGTGAACACAAATTAATTACACATATGTGAGTAGCAAGAGGGGGAGGGAGGTACTCTCTCCACATTTGGAAATTTTAACAAATATCAGGCTGTCCTGTGATCTCACAGTCTGGAACTGTAAATCCAAGGAGAAAAAAGATCAGTCGGATCTTTTGCATTAGGATACAAGCCTTCAGTGAACATGACAAGGTAGATGTCTTTTCTGAGCTCTAGTGGTGGTTCACCAGGCACCATGCCATAGATGCCTGCAGATTCTACTGCTACATAATGCCTACTTACAGGGGCCCTTAAGAGAAATTACTTAAAGATAAATAACTCATAATGGGAAAAAAAGGCAAAGAAGGAAGCAGAAACATGAGGAAGACTGCAAAATGAGAGAAAACACTTTTGCTAAGTAATGGATTAGACCCTACCTTAAAACAAAGCACTCCAGTCCTTATCATTGCATTAGGCATGTTCTCCTGAGCTGCATCCCTCCCTGCCTGCTGCAGCCACAACATCGCCTCTCTCGTTCATATCTCCCCCTGTATCTGGGAGATTCTGCATCAGCAACACAAAACATGGCAAAGAGAGGTAAAATAACCTGCCTTTCCAAATCCATACGGGCACTGCTGCTGAGGGCAACACCTGTGGGCACAGCCTGATCTCTGTCTCCCCTCTGCCCATGGTGCTCTCCTCAGCACAGGTGGTTGGTCACCCTCACACCAAGCAATGGGATGTCACAGCCCTTCTGCAATGCAGCCTGGGACCAAGGGTGATTTAGTCTTAAAGATTTTGAAGCTCACACTTGCCAGTGGGGAAATGTCTAAGTTTTCACTTCAAGCTGCATGAAAGAAAACCAAACCAAAACAGATGACCCTACCGAGGTTGCAGTAAGTTTGTGAAACTTCCCTGCAGCACCATTTTGGGTTTTTTATGCTCTCAGCAAGTGTCCTGGTAGCCCTGTGCAAACACACACAGGTAAGCACCCCTGCATTGCTTTGCTTTGCTTGTCTGAGCAAGGCTGGCAAGAGGCACCCACCTCACCCACAGCTTTGAAAACTTGTCTGCAGCAGTGTCACAAGACCGGTCCCCAGAGAATTTCTAGCATTCTCTCCCCTGTCTGAAAAACATTTCTTTGTCTTAGCTTAGCTGTCCTGCCCAGCATCATTTCCCCCTCCACCAAGTCCTTAAAAGCTGACTGCTGTTTGAAGAATGACTTCAGTCTCACGAGATCAGAAGCTGTGGGTAGTCACACACAGTTATGCAAAGCCTCTGAGGTAAATGATGACACAGTGGGCAGGGAAATGGGAAATCAGACCCATGTGGCTTTCCAGAGGGCTTTTTTTGTATCTGCTACTTTGTTATGTAGTCCCTCCCAAAAATCACCAAGAGAAGTAAAAATGCGATCATACTACTCCTCAGTCATAAAACCCTGTTTTCACACAACATTGATTTACTCCACATTTCATTTTTTGTGGCACACGGGATAGGAACTACCAAAAAAAATTATGAATTTACTGTTTCATCACTTAAGAAGCAGTGCTTGAGCTCGCCATTTACTGCTTTGCTCTATTGTCCCCAAGCTGTAGCTGATAACAAGTTCACAACCAGGAACTCTGGATGTTCATTTGTCTCCAGATTCCATCACTTGCATATTTTATTATAATTTAGCTATTTAAACAGGGATGTTTCATCTCTCCCTGTTATACAGCCACAAATCTGCTTCCTCCAAGCTGCTAACTTATAGCAAACTTCTGATTCAGTCTGCAGTTCCTTTGAGCTCTGAGAACCAAACACTGTGGTTTAAAAAGATTAAAACCAGAGACGAAACCTGATTGTTCTTCCATGCATCTGCTTTAAATTGGTTGTTCTGTTTATTTTAGAGACTTCCACTGGTGAAATGAAAAAGCCAGCACCCATTCTGCAGAATTAGTCTTGCTACATTGGGCTTTATGCTTGCCTTTTATTTACCCTTCTTTTTAAGAGCATCAATGAAATGTTGCCTGCATTGTAAAGTCAACATGACTAACAATTAGCACATGCCATTAAATTAAGTGCTACCTCTAAACTGCATTCTGTAAGTTATAATCAGTTGTGGTTTAGCTACGGATGACTGGTCCAGGGTCCTGCTCACTTAAGGGCCACTCATCACCTTACAATGTACCCTTGTCAGAAGGTGCACACACACAAATGCCATTCCAGTGCTAGCAGCCCTGTCTTGTCTTGCCAGGGCTCTCCCTGTGTGCCCAGCACTAGCAGGAACACTTTTCCATGCTCTACAGGGAATCAGTAGTGTGATTCAGCTCTCCCAGGATTTAGAAAGAGAGAGTGAGCCCCAGGGGTGCCATGTGATGAAGGAGAGGGACACCTCACTGCCTGGCCTAAGGCGACACTCAAGATGGATGAACCGGAAGGGAGAAACTCAAGTGCGGGCAACATAGTTAACACTGACTGGGACCCAGGGACAGATCTTCCATTTATGTCAGCCTCATTTCCTTACTCATGCAACCCTTCCACAAATCAGGGAGGTGAGATAAACCCTGCCGAGAACCAAAGCAAAGCATTAGTGTCATTTAATTTCACTCGAATGGTCTTTGAGGCTTGACCAGCCTTCAGCAGGTTGATGTATCCCTGTCACTTGTGTTTTGGGGAACTGAAATATTATCTTAGCAGCACAGCTTTTGTGCTGTGATCTGTGGACCACATGAGCAGCCCATAACTGCTCTTAAAGAGTCTTTAGAAGACAGTTTAATGTTTTGAAGCTCTATTGAGCAACTCAGTAAGATGGGCTTATAATTGCTGGGTGAGTCCCTGTGTCACTGCAAACTCTGTTCAAGGGCTTGTGCCCATGCTTTGAAGGGCCAGGGAGCTGATGTGCTCTGGGAGTTGGCAGGAGCAGAGCAGATGTCCTACAGACGCTCTCCTGATGCATTTGTGTACTGGGTTGTTTGGTTGTCAGCACAGAGCTCACAGCATGGCTCATCTACAAGGACCTGAAAGGGGGTTTTAGTGACGTGAGGTTCAGTCTCTTCTGCCAAGTAACAGAAAATAGGATAAGAGAAAATGGCCTCAAGTCGCACTGGGGGAGATTCAGTTTGGGTATTAGGAAAAATTTCTTCGCCAAAAGGGTTGTCAAGCACGGGAGCAGGCTGTCCAGGGAAGTGGTGAATGCCACACCCCTGGAAGTGTTCAAGGCCTGGTTTATTGAATGAGAGCTTTGGTGGATCGATGGCATGTTTGTCCCTGCTGGGTCCCTCGTGGACCGCTTAGGCAACACTCTGCCAGCACCTACGTGTGCACACAATCTCACCTTCGCAGGTGGTCACGAACAGCCGCTCACACACACAGTCTGTGCACGAACTGGAGACAGAGAGGCAAGAGGGGTTCTCTGCATGCTGTTCCGAGGCGTTTAATGGCAACACCCCCGAAGGGAACGGAGGCAAGAAGAACCAAGAACTGAACGCCCGTGCCAGTTTTATCCCGAAAGCTCCCAAAGGCGGGCAGAGCATCCAAAACCAATAGTCTAAGGGCTAGGGGGCAGAGGCAAGGTTGAGTGACGTAACAGGGCCAATGGGAGAAGGAATGGGCAGGGGGAGAGGGCCAGTGACCAGCAGAATCTAGACAAAGGGAGAACTTTCTAGCACAGCGTTGTAGGGAGAGATCACTTTTAGGGTAACTTGGGTGGTGTAAAGTGGACTTAGCCACTGCAACACTGGCTGAATGGGGTTTTGAGCTACCTCATCTAGTGGAAGGTGTCCCTGTCTATGGCAGGGGAGTTGGAACTAGATCATCTTTAAGGTCCCTTCCAACCCAGCCCGTTCTATGTTTCTGTTGTATGATTTGCATTGTAAGGGGTGTGATGAGTTTCACAAAGCAAAATCCTAGCATTTCTTTTTAAAGTGAGTAGACAATCCAAGCTTGTGGCAAACTGCAGTAGTCTGCTTGAGTCTGTGTAATGTATGGGGATTTGACATCCAATTGCATCCCAGGCCATTCTAGGGACAGAGATAATGTGCCAGGCCAGGTTAAATGCATCTGCACACTAAACCCTGCAGATGCTCAGTTGGACAGATGCAGAAGCTTGATGTTATCCTATTCTCAGATGCCAAACAGAGCTTATTCGGTTCTTACAAAGCAAGGACGTAAGAGCCATGAGAAGGAAGTGGTTTACCGCAACAATGGCATCCATGGCTTGTAATGGCCTTCCAATTACAAGGAGCAGACGACTGTTCATCACAAACATTAGCAAGAGAAAGCTGAAAGAAGAGAAAAAGCAGCCTGCCGTGAGCAGGAATAAAAAGGCTGTAAGTGAAACTGCATATTCTCATAGGCTGATACACATCTGGCACGACTCTGCTGTAATCAGCAGTTAGCCTGTACTTGCACCCATCCACACAACAGCTGAATCCAACCCCAGAAGTCTTCCCTGGTAATTGTGGCAAATACCACTTCACCAAAACCTCTTTTTTGTTCTCCCCAGAACACTGGGCTTCCTCCCTTTCCAAGCAAATCTCTGCTTAAAATTTATAACAATAAAGTTTATGCTCTTTCCCTGCTCATCTGACACACAGTCTATTTGCCCAGGAACTTCCTGGCAGGGTGGAGGGACCCGAGGATGTATTAAGTGTAAAGAAGGCCCAAACCCACAGTGTTTTCAAGCCTCTTCAGCCAAATGCTATGTACCACTGGGGAAAAAGAAAACAAACACAAACCCCTGAGGTTTTAGTGAGCCTTTCAGGGTCGTCTTGTGAATGTGGTTTTCTAGACATATCCATGTGGTGACCAGTAAGACTTGCTTTAAATGGTTGTTCAGTTAGCTTTGGTAGGTAAAACTGATATTCCTAATTTCTCATTTGCATGTTTCTGGCTGAGACATGCAGAGTATGTTAGGTTAGGGAGTATACCACCTTCAAAACACTAATAGAAAAACCTCAGAGAGCTTCCATCTGTCCCAGTCATGTGTGACCATAGCTGCATTACAAAATTGCAATAATAATACCTTCTACTGCATCCTGCCACAAAGCTTTGTGACTGCTGAAAAACACATGTGGGCAATGATGGAGGTGCATCCAAAAGGGAGCAGTAAGTTGCCTGTCACCCAGAAACTGCAGCTGCTTTATAGCAACCCTAATAAGTAAATAGACATCTCCCATGCCAAGGAAGAAATCCCATATTAATCACCAGCAACAATGAAAAAGGGTCACTTTTTATGTTTAAAATTTTTATTTTACATAAAGCTACGCTGGTGAAACCACTTCTCTTCATATTCTTATGTTTTTCTGATGAGGAAATGCCAAAGATACATGGGAGACATCTTTCTCTTAGTGCACCACCTGGGGACATGCAAAGCAAATTAACTGTTGTACTTGCCCAGGATCCCAAATCTTCACAGCAGCACCACATGGAAAAAAGGCAGAGTTGTGACCACTCAATCTCTACCAGGTACCTCCTAGTACAAGAGTGCAGCTGTAGTGCTTCACTAATCTGTGCAGGGCCTCAGAGAAATAAATCTCACTATTTAAATTCTCACCAGTCAGAGGAGGTGTGTCCAGCAAGATGCAAACCAGTAACGTATCAGTAAGGCACTGGCTGCTACTAAGATACATTCCTGATAAATGAGTGGCCCTTCTTGAAAATATGGTCAAACCTTTCTAAAAAAATCAATTTTTCTTAGCTGGTTGATAAGAAAGTTGGTAGTTTCAGTCCAAGACAAAGACATGAATCAGAAGCCATGAATCAAATGACTATCCACAAGAGATAAATTTGGTTATATCTTCCCTAGCTCAGCCATGCCAAAGAACTTCTTAGCTTAATAACACTGGTCGACACTGGCATCAGCCCAGTGGTTCCCAGCACTCCTTATTAATGTGAATGCTTTTGACTCAGCACTTCCACAGTTCCATAAATATCAAGGCTGACATAATTTAAGCTGCAAAAAGCATTTATAAATATTAAAACTCAATAGCAAAGCTAACCTTCTGCTTGAGCTAAGCTTTGATTTATGCACTGAAGGTTTCTACTAACCAGGCTACAGGATGCCTTCAGCACAAAAGTGAAATTTTCATTTGCTTCTTCCTCTGTAATAAAACAATGCCTGGAACCAAATCATCAACCTCCAAGTCTGAGTTGTTTGGTTTGATTTCCAGTCGTTCTGCATTGGATGCAGCATAACTCACTCACTATACGGAAGGTGCATGGAGACATTTAGAATAAGGGCAGCTTTCACAAGGCAACCCTTCTGTGTTGCTGCTAAAATAACTGTCTCCAAGCAAAACCTGCTACCAGTCCTGAAAGTTTAGGGATGTGAGACAGGCCTGGACAAGATGGATTTCACGATAACATCACCCCTGTCACCAAGGATCATGCACACCACCTACTGTGCCCAGAGCATTATACCAGCATTTATTCAAAGCAATGCCAGATTTATGGCATTGCTACAATAACTGTGAAGGAAAAAGAGTCCCTCAAGATTAACAGTGTAGGTCATCCGTGGCAACCTCCCTACTCTATGATACTGAGTTACAGTGAGTTCACTGTAACCATCTTTATTTAGTGCAAACTGAAAACTCCATCTAGTTCTTTCAGTGAGTGAAAATGGCCCTGCAGTTAAGAAACATGATCTTACAACTTTTCCTTTTTAGTGCACCTTCTTCACAGTAGACTCAAAACTCCGTTTAACTCATCTTGTCAAGGTTGACTCAGCAATTTTATTTCTATACCCTTCTCAGCCATGTAAAATAAAAGAAGTATTTTTGTGAGAAAAATATCTTTTGACATATTTAAAGTAAGTGTTCAAAAGGTGTGTGTGGTACTGAAAATTCAGTTAAATAGACTAATACAAGTCAATTTAGTAGAACAAGGATAAGCAAGAAGAATGCATTTGGGAAGAGAGTAGAGACTCTGGGGAGGGAATAAAGCAGGGGGAAAAAATCAAAACAAAAGAACTGATGCAGCTCCTATTGCAGATATTTGCTGCTGGGCACCTCTGTATGATAAGTTTTTCAGCACAGTGTTTCAGTCTCTGCTATAGGCAAGGTAGAGCAGTGCTGTCAGCACTCTGAATACCTTTGAAAACCTTTGGTATTCTTCAAAATACAGAGAGACAGGAATAGACTTGCAGCCTTAATGGTTACTGCAGTGTGAAACATGAAAGTTGTAACCTACAATGAAAAGTCCCAAAAGTCAGTGAAGCCACTGCATAGGATGGTTTGTGTTGCTTTGAGAGACCCTCAAATACCCTGTTTCAAGTTTCTGGCAATAGGAACTCTTTCTTCACTGTGCAAATCCAACTTCACTACATCAAGAGCTGCAATGGTGATGTGAAAAGTGCTGCACCATGGGTGCTTACTCAGCATCCCAGTCAGTGGCTTTGGGGCTGGTGGCTCACCTTTGGGCCGAGCTGACCTGCCTTAGTGCATCAAAGCTGTGAATATGCACCACAGGCCTGGCCTGCCAACACCCATCAATGGGAAGACTGGTGTCCTCAAGCTGTTTCTCTTCCACATCTTGTGTCTCCTCCTGCAGAATTGTCCCCCGCAACCTACAGAGAGATTCCTAAAAGTAGCACTTCCAAATAGAAAGTGCATGTCTGAACCAGATGGTTGGTGCATAGTGAACATGCAGAAGGGCCAGATTTGATTTGTGTTTCATTAAACAACTCTCTGTGATACATTCTGATCTATCCTTCAGCAAGAGACCGGGCACAAGGCTGGGAACATGGAGGTGTGGAAGTGGACTGGGCTGAAATGATAGAAGCTGTGTTTCCACAGCACGACTAAAGGGGATGAATGAAAGAATATACCTCAACCTAAGCATGAGCATAGTCCAAAAAGTCTCTGTCTATTAGGGAGAAGAGCCTCCTGACAAATGGCAAAGGAATGCATAATCAGGTTTTGTCAGGTTTGACTTCATAGGTCTTTCTGCTGCAAGTTCTGCCTCTCAGATTTGATACTCGGGGCTGGCCATGAAACAAGAATTTTTGTTTCATAATTCAGAAGGAGAAATAAGAAAGAGGGTTTTTATTTTAAGTTTTTTAAATCTGTTTTCATTACATATCAGAACAAAACCACTGTATTTCCAAAACTTTCACACGTAAGGCCCAGAAAGGAAAGACAATAGGGGCCAAGCAACAAATAGGCCAGTGCCTCGGTGATTCCCCTCTGGAGGGGAAAACTTGGCTCCCAGCTCCCAAGCACTGCCAGACAGGAGAGGGACGGCAACTTGGACTCTTCCACCAGAAGGCCAGGGTTGGCCAGGTTTTCTCCCTGCCCCCCACACTCCTTTAGTTAACTCTCTCTCACTTCTGCCCCCATCTCCTCGGAACCTCTCCACTTCATGTAAATAATTACATATAAACCAAGCTACAGAGAATGAGAGTATGCAGTCCAGTGGTTAGGAAGTTCCTGGGAGATAAAAGGGAGCTGCAGATTCAAGTTCTTGCTCTGTCTGATTTGAAGCTGATTTCAATTAAGTATTCATTGGAAGAAAGAGAAATGGCCAGTGCAGCTTGGCGGCCAGGGAACCACTCCAAATCAGAGCAAGGACTTGAACCTGGGGATGCACTTCCCAGGGAAACCTCCTAAGCACTGGCAGATTGATCAGCTCTCGCACGTGACGCAGGCTTGGGATGGAGGCTGAAGCACTCAGCCAGTTCTGGGGGAGCTGCCTCATCTGGGGCCTTTGCTCTGAAAGGAAACCCATCGGAAGGCACATATCCAGCCAATGTGCTAGAATCATCATGTGAACCGATGTACAAGCATGTCTGTTCGCCTCACCCCACCATGGAAGCCCCCACACAGACAGTCTCCCACCAGAATTGGAGAAAGCTGAGAAGTTGACATCAGGCATCTCCAGAGTAGGACTCGCTTTCTCCTTCCCTGCAATTCCCCTACCAAACTAGGAAGGTTTTCTGCCAATGTTACAGTTGAAACAGATACATTCTCTCAACAAGTTCCAGAGAAGCATCATTTTCAGGTGGAAGAGCTGGTTTTGGATTGTATGGGACAGATCCAATACTAGTAAAGAATAGCAAAATTATCATTCATAATGTGGGAAATGGAGAAGTACTTGACAAATGTTTCTGGTTTAGATTCAGAAGGAAGCAGGACGATATATTCAGTCTCACTTGATAGTTACTGTTCCACTGGCAATTAGCGATGATGTTAAACAGCAGTCGTTAATAACATTTGTAAACCTGCAGGACTTGATTACTGTCTTGGTGAAGATTGCCAGCTTGGCTGACAGGAGTAGATGCAAAAAGGAAAAATATTTAGATCTTATAAGGTGTTTAACTCCCTCCCACATAACAATCCATTAGTGTTAAATGGCTTAAAAGCTGTCTAATGAATGTGTTTCTAGAAGTATTTTAAGCAGAATCACTCTCATTCAGCGAGGTGTTCCATCTGGAGTCTAGAGGGGGTTCTATTCTTCGTGTCGGCTACTTCTGTCACATACCAACAGTGTAGACAAAACCAAAACAACCGTGGTAGAAGTTTGAGACAACACCAAAGGGATGTAGGATGATAAAAGTGATGGGGGAACAACTTTGTTATAAGGATTAATTCCTTGTCATTTCTATTAATTGCATTTTCAGAACCAAATGTGAGTCATACATCTTGCAACAAAAGCTTTATGTCACACTTTAAGCTACAACCAGCGATTCAGATACAATTAACTTTGCAAAAACTTCATGGTCACATTAGATAATCAGTTGAACATGACCCTCCAGAGCAATTCTGATCCTTAGATAAATAAGCAGGGGAGTTTGAAAGAGTCAGTGAATAGCTCTAGTGAGAATATTGCTGAAATACCACATGCAGTTCTGGCATCCAAACTTTACAAAACGCATTCAAAATTTGGAAAGGATTCAGAAAAGAGCTACAAGAATGATCTGTGGTCTGGAAATCAGACTGAGACTAAAGAAGTTTAATCTGATTTATCCCAGAGAAGTTTAAGAAGTAATATGATCACAGCTCACAGGCACCCAGATGGTAGAGTAACTATTACAACCATGAGAAAGAAAATTTTAACTGTAGGTGTCATATCTAGTGTAAAAGGCATAATAAAATCCACTAGGTAGAAGCCAAAGCTGGACAAAATTCAAGTTTGGGGCATATATTTTCTCTAAACTGTGAAGGACATAAGGATTGAATACAATGAACTGAATTGTCTATCTCACAGTAGTTACAGAAAGACTAAAAGCTGTCCTTTATTATGGACAGGAAAATTCATGAGGTACTGCAATAAAATTTGTAGATGTGTCACACAGGAGGTTGGACTAGAGGATAACCATAACCTATCCTGGGTTTAAAAATCTCTGAATGTGTAGCTATAATTGCCTTTCTAATGGAAGATGGTCACTGGCTTTACTATATAATTTCCTACGTGTCAGCATCTGTCAGTGTTGGACAGCTTAGGTATATAATTATGTAAGAAGAACCTTGTTAAATATCCACTGCTAAAAATAACTTCTAAGGAGCTTTAGTTCTATTATTGTAAGTTAAATAAGAGTCCTGCTGCACACTGCAGAAAGACATTGCTTATCTTCTTATAATAACATGGAAACTTTGGTTCTCCAGAATATTCACTTGAGTGGACTATGATGATTTTTACTTTCTCCTCCAACTAATAAAGAAGTTCTATGTTTTTCTTTAAACCAAAAGGAGACTACAAGAACTCTCACAGAAAAAGGCTGTCTTTTATAAAGACCAATATCCCTTTTGAACATTTTATATGCCAGTCACATCAATAAGGGACATGAAGGAAACTCATAGATACTGTTATTCACTGTTCGTTTCATCAGTCTTGTAGGTACCATCAAGTGCTACCCTTACTGTTATCACTACACAGTAGGAGGAGGTTCCATTTTCTGTAGGAGATGGCTACAGAAAGGCTGAGCATCAAGAACTTACATAAATTGGATGTTAGTGCAAAAAAACTTCCATAAAGAAGGCAACAAAAGAAAACTTACCTTTCTCTAGAAAGCCTGTTCTGGTTCAGGAGTGCTCAGTTCATAAACACTTCAGCAAATCTTGAATGATTAATGGCTTTCCTTGGCTTCCAGTACAGAGCAGATGTGTCCTTGCAGTTGTGGTCAAGTCTTTCTTTGAGTTTCAGGATTCATTGAAGCCAGAAAGGTATCTAATGCAGTAGGGGGGAAGAGAGACTTTCCACTGATACTGTGTGCAAGAAATTTCCCCCACAGTTCCCCTCCCTATGGGTTAATAGTCAAAGCAGAAGCAGAGGTGTCAATGGTCTAATCCTCATCTCACAGTAACTTCATACCTTGATCTCATTAGCAAAATCCTTGGCCTCATAACAAATGCCATGCTGGCACATCAGTCCCCTGGACAGGACACTGACAGCTTGCATTTAGTGCTACAGTGGCAACCAGCTGAGGCAGCATCTGCCAGCGATCAGGGTGCTCTAAGAGGCTCCACTTACTTCTCTCTTAAGTCCTCCTAGCTCCCATATCTAGACTAGGGAAAATCCCAGTATCTCTCACTGTATGATAGCCGCTACTAAATACTGACTATTCATAGTGTCACTTCAGTGTAGACTTCAGCCTTTCTTCTATATGATATAGGTGGCATATCCTTCTTCTCATGACACTGAAACTCAGGGGTGAGACTTCAGCTTGCATTTCAGCTGACCTCCAAAATTAAGCATATAGATCTTCATTTGGCTTCACACATATAATACCTTCCAGTATGTTTTGCCAAGTTTAAGAACAGCACTTTCACATTTTGTTCAGAATTTGTGCCTGGCACTTTCCACTAACAGAAGGTTATATTTGCCCACATGCTCTGTATAGGGCTATGGTGGACCTAACAGACCTAACTCTCTCTAATCTCTAGTGTAGCAGACTAGACCTCTCTAATATCTAGCAGAACAGTCCAAAGCAAGAAGAGACTATACTATTGATTTAAAAGGCATTGCTCCTATATGGACAGAAATCTGGAATTGCTACTGAGTAAAGACTAATGCTATTTATTGTATTGCAGTGGTAATCTCACACAGGAATTAGTATTTCAGCATACTTGGCATTGTAGTCTCACACTTGCATTAAAATTTAAACTTCATGATCCTCTTCTACTCCGTCCACCTCTCAGTAATGATCCAACATAGTATCTGTGAAGGGAAAATATCAGGCTGTTCTGTGAAATTTTGAAATACAAAATCATTCTCATGAGATGAAGAGAAAGTTAAAGATTATGTAGGATAAATTCAATGAGCCATAGCAATATCACCTGCCCAGTAATTTTGTTGCCCTCCCTTTTCATTCTCTTCTGTTTCAGCATGCCCCGCTTGCCCACTTGTTAAAAAAAAAATTTAAAAAAGACTATGTCTTCTTTGCAGAGCTAAGCAGGGCAAAAGACTGTCTGGGCATGATCAACTTGGGTGTTGGAGAGCCAAAATAATAAAACTAGCAGATGCTTAGGCAGCAATATCTGCATGGATGTATTGCAAAGGGTGTTTCTCGCTGTCCCACCCCCAGGGCTACACTGACTTTCAGGGCACCAAGGCCACATGGAATCAGCTGTGCAACCCCACCGTCACCAGCGGTGGGTATCAGCAGCTGGGGAAATGTTCCTGACACCTGGGACACGCCTCCCAGCAAAGCTTGTCTGGAGACACAATGCCACATGCTGCACAGCGCCGTGGCCCTGCTCCAGCTTGGGGCCGCCATGCAGCTGGCAGAGCCCCAGCAGCTGGGGAGCCCACACCGCAGACGGAAGCAGGAGACGGGGTCTGGGAGCATCAGCCTTGTCCTGACAGCCTTTGACTAGACAGGTCTGGTTACAGCAGCTGAAGGTCTGATCTGCAACACACAAATCCAGCATGAACAATACAAAAATGGAAAGCATCCTGTACTAGGGGAACATCTGTTTAGGCGGTGAAAACCCCGTGGAGTGCATCATTCTGGGTGAATCAGCACAGTTGAGACGGCTGTTCAGCTGCCCGAGTGGCTGGTTTAATTTTTTCCCAGCTTAGCTTTGTGCCATCACTGAGATTTATTATCCGCGGCACTGCACAATTCCAGGAGGCGCGGTTATCAGGAAGTACTTGGCTCCCCAGCTCTGTTACTGGGCTTTGCACTGCATAAATTACAAGGTGTGCACTGCCTAGCAGATAAGCAGACCCTCTGTTTGCCTTGTGTTCTGAATTGTCAGTCCTTACTGTATGCCCATGTTGGTACTGATAGCACTGAACAAGATCGAGATTCTTCGCTGACGTGAATTGACATTGATCCGTCAAAATCAGTGATGCACTGTGGATTTTCCCTCTCTAAGCATCTTTCCCATCTTCAGAACTCTCTGGATGAAAACTGTTGGGTTTCAGGAACCTGAAGGTCTGATATTCTCTGTAATTAAGCTGACACTGTTAGTTTGGATTGTCTTGGCCCTTCTGCAGTCACTGTAGATGGGAAGAACAAATCTTGTTCTTTGGATGCCTCCTCCGACAAAACAGAGCCATGGCCAGTTGACACAAGATCACTATTAACAGCTTTATCAAGCTTATGAAAATGAGTCCAGGAGAAAGAAAAGACCCTGCAGCCTTGAGATGAGTTCTGGAGGGCTCTATTGCCTCTCCTGCTGTCCTGAGGTTATGCCATCCCAGGGCTGCTCAGGTGGGGTATAAAATCACAATTCTAATTTTTTTTCTCTGTCTAGGCAAGGCAGTGATTCCCAAACTGATTTCCCGAATTGTGCCAGGTCCATGTATAGGTCAGCTGGCTGATATTGCTCTTTGTTATGCATATCAAAAATTTATCAGCAAATTAAACCAGAAATGTGGTCATAGAAAATAATTCAGGAGGAAAGAAACCTGTTTTGTGATACAACTCAGAGCACTTGCACTTCGTGACATCATCTTTGACTGAAAATGTCGGTTTTCAGTTTACTTCTGAGCAAAAAAATATTAAAACCACTTCCATATACAGTAGACACTTTAGAGGTGGTGAAATATTGCAGAAACTCCAATTCTTTGTCAAAGTTGAAAGTTATAAAGCAAAATTTTGATAGGCTCCACCTGGATAAACCTTGAAAAAAGAAACCTGTGCCATTGCTTTATTACTCATACCTCAGCAGTAGCCATTTTGTGACCATGGATACAGAACTCAGATGTAAGCCAGGATTCAAAGAAGGCATGAATCTAGTCTAGCACATAAATCCCAACACCTTGAAAGAGAGACATGAATAAACATTTTTCTCCTTATAGCCTATCCTATAGTTATAACCCAGAGCAGACTACTATAAAAGATGATCCTCATCTTCTTCAAAAAATACCACTTTCCAATTATTTAATTAATTAATTCCAACTAGCAACCAGTTTATTGGTGACCTGAGACATGGAAAACGTGGAAATGTGCTGCTCTTGAAGAGACTGGTCTTTGATTGAATGACACTGAATTCTCCAGAAAATGGAACAGTGCATTTTTTTAACAGCCAGGGAATAACAAAGAAATCAGCTGACCCTAATCTTGACGTCCTTTTTCAAGCAGAACTCAGTTCTTGGCAATTTTATCTGACTTAGTGTTAAACAAATGCCAAGCAGAAATTGAATAAAAAGATCAGGTTGTCAGCTCGTAACAATAAGTTGCTAAGTCTTGGCATACAATAAAATCCAAATTAATGGAAAATGATAAAAAGCCCACAGGACAGTCATCTATCAAACTGACGCACTGCATTGCAAAGTATAGTTTACCTTATCTATGCTGTTTAACATGTTTTAAGTAATGTGACTACTCAGCCTAAGGGACAGATCTGCAGGCCCTCATATCACCTCCCTCCTAGCACTTTGCTCTGCTATTCCTGAGAGCAACATGCTGAAGATGAATACTTGCTTGAGTCACCACCTTAAGACCAGCACCTTAAGTCCAGAAATGGGAAAAAGATTACCACAGTGTTTGTTTTCATCTCCTGTAAGGATCTTATCTTCCCAAGGTTTTGCATTACTACACAGCCTGGCAGGGCAGGATGTAACAAGTAACTCTGACAACAGTACAAATGTGTCACTGATATGTCACTCAGTTGTTATCTTATTATGCCATATTTCCAAAATAAGAACTGACTGGTTACAAATCACAAAATCAATAGAAGATACTTGAATCACAGTGGGGACAAAAGAATTATTCTTGAAACTGCGTATTTTCAAAGAGAATTCCTGCGAAGAAACAACTTTTAAACGTAACTTTATTAAATTTAGTGTTTGAATACTTTTCCTCTTGGTAAAGACCTTTTATCCATTAATGCTGGAAAACAGCCTTTTGTGGGATTCATTCCAAATCAAATTTAGGGGAGAAGCAGGGATAGTGTGTTCACAGACACATATGTGCAATTAAATGAGTACATGCTCTCATAACAAAGAGCCAACTCAATTACCTCCCAAGTATAAAGCTTACAAAGAAGAAGATGTGAACTTTATTCCAGAATGTTTACCAAGCAAACATAAGAGAAAGAATGTGGAAGAAATTTATGTGAGAGCAAGTACTTCATACCTTATAAAATCCCCACTGGCTGATTGCAAAAAACTCTTGGAAATGCCAATTAGTCAGGTGTCTCTTTGCCCTTTTTAATTCTCCTGCCTTTATTAAATCAATATCTCAGACAACTTAATGGCTCCCCAAAGTCTAGGTCAAACAGAGAGGCAAGAAAAGGTGGAATTAAAGGCTGTGCTTAATTTTGTGCCATGATCTAACTGTGGGTGAGGAGCGAAGGAATGATTTCGCCTGATTAAATAACGAAATATACAGTGCCTTGAAAGGAAAATTTGCCTTCACTTACAGAACTATGGAGATAATCCCTGACCAAAAACCATTACCACTGCTGGTTGCAAAGTTGTGACAAATTCTTTTCAGAGGCCTTTCATTTTTTTTTCTGCCCTGCATATAGTGACTTTTATCTCCTCTCTGACAGCACCCTGTGAAGGAGAACCTCAAGACTGAGTCTTAGCCCTAACTGCACCCAAAGCCCCTCACCTTCATGGGCTAAACAAGCCTCTGCTGCCACCGAGTTTGCCTCAGCCTTTTCCAGCAGGTGTGTGAAATCTGGTCATGGCACACGAAGGAGAGCAGTCACCCTAGACTTTTGTCAGGTTCAGGGACACTTGGGAATTTGGAATATCATAATGTGGAATACCATACATGAGAGGGAAAATTGCATCGGTGGAGCAAAAACACCCTGACTGAGAAAAGTAAAAATGAGGAGGACCAATCTCATCCACAGCAAAGTTTGCAAGGACAGAGCCTGAGTTGCAAAAGCTGATACAATTCCACCAGCCTTGAGAGAGGTACCCACCATTTGCATCAGCTGGAGACCTGGCTAAGGAGGTGTATTCCAAGCTACTACTTTTTGAAATGATGGTATTGAGTCAAGGTAAGAAGTGAACTATCTGTTGAATGTTCTGTTTTCATCCCTCTTGATTTGATAGGACTTTAGAGCAACAAGTTGCTTAAATTAAACACTTCAGCTTGATATCTAAAGAGGGGATGAGATAATTACAACCTAATCCTACTAAATCCTCTCTTCCCATCCCCTCAAGACTGCTTACATTCTTGCTAAGAAAGCAGATCTTCCCCAACTCAAAGATCAGACTCGTAGGAAAGACTATTTTATAAAAAGCGGTGTAAATATGTAAAAATAACCCCATGCATTTCTGGGAACCTAGATTAGATTTAAATGCTTCTCAGTAACATCTGCGTGATATGAAAATGTTTAGAGGTCCCAAGGAGAATGAGAAGTGGGAGCATGCTTAATAATGAACTTTTTTCTTAACACTTGCTATCGACTAAAAGCAGAGAGGGAAAGCAGAGGCTGCACTGTGGTAAAAGGGCAGAGACCAAGACTGAGAGGGGCAAAAAATACACAAAGCCTTTCCCTTGATTTTGGAGATTAGTTAGTAGTTGAGCCAGACCACAGATCAGGGTAGGGCAGGAGGAGAATTATTACTGCATGTGTCTTTGCTTGGATAACATGAGGAATCACACCACTAGACACAAGAGAGAATGTTATTCTCCCAATGCTCCTGTAGCACAAACAGAGTCATCTTCAGCCTGGAAATGAATAAAATAAGATGCAAAGTGATCCTAGCAGGGTTTTGAAAGGCTAATTAAATTATTTAGAATGCAAGCCACAAAAAACAGCATCAGGTTTTCAAAGAAGCCCAGGTGTAGAGCTTTTGCTGTGTTGATGTCTTCACCTACTGGTAACAGAAATTGTAAAAAGTATTAATCAAGAATACTTTAATTTCAAATTGATCAGAAACAGTTCTTCCTTCTCCCTAGCTGCTTCACTTTCACAATGAAAAGTGGATGTTGAGAAGAGGAATGATTTTATTAGGTTGACTACAATGGTTTGTTCAGCAATGGTTTGGATAATTAACTTCTTAAATTACTGAAGTGAAAAATTAGCACTGAAAATCCATCTGAAAAATCCAAATACTTCACTTATCAAATGGTAAAATAATACAATTGCTTGAATGACTAGAAATTGCTTTCATGGATCTGTACAGTTATCAAAGCAGAGTACTTTGTAATGCAAATCC
This sequence comes from Corvus kubaryi, assembly GCF_017639235.1. Taxonomy (NCBI): domain Eukaryota; kingdom Metazoa; phylum Chordata; class Aves; order Passeriformes; family Corvidae; genus Corvus; species Corvus kubaryi. Next base: position 12,582,199 of record NW_024582061.1, on the reverse strand, counting down.
CAGTTTTTCATTAAGAACATTAGAAAATGGGGAATTTCTTCCATGTTTGAGCAAGACATCACTTTTTGCACAAAAAGGAGTGCCAAAAAGAATTCTTGCTGCCATTTACATCTCCATGCCTCATGTCTGACTTCCTTGTTCTCTGAAAAGCAGTGTAGCAAATGAACTTGATCAACAGTTTTCAATGTGCATGGAAGAATGTGGCCAGTTCATGTTTAATACAGTTCTCTGACCTCTAGCACTAGATTTGGTCTGTACATCTGCTGGTACTTCACATGCTGATGACATGGACCAAGCAAGGTAACACAGATCTCTCCTCTCACTGAGAAGCCATTAAAAGTGTTTGTATTCCTCATTTGGCCAATCAATTAATATTTAAGATCTCATGAGAGAACAACTGTTACTTCTTTTCTAGTATTTTTGCCTATCAGAACTTTAATGCATGTGGCATGATGAAAATTATAGTAATTTCTGTGCTTAGGGAGATTCAGCTGCCAAAATAAAAACTCACACCTGCACAATTCTGAGAAAGGAAGGCTGCACACCTTGGGGGGATTCATGTCCATGGCAGAGTTTCCTGGATCAGGGCCATTGTTTATTTTATACCCATGGACTGAAAATTCCTGGATTCTTCTGTTTGGCCTTCTATGAGTTGTAGCAGTGGTAAGTCATTTTACCTCATACCTAACATGTCATTTCCCATCATCTATTGAATACGCAACCACAAGAAGATGAAGCAAAAACACAGCTATTTCTTATCTCACAACTGTGTTTATTTTGAGCTAATCAGTCATACTGACATCTGTTTGGCCCTAATCCTGATTTTGCTAATAAGCCATTTGTGTAAATCTGTTCTGTGCAAGACATGCCTTACTGCACCCTGAAGACTGATGAATGCATTTTGGAAGCCAGTAATACTTTAGGATAAGTCCACATTGAAACTCCACTAATCTTCCAGTAAATGTTGTCTGTGAATGAGCTCATGAACCTCCAGAAGACCAACTTTATCTCTGGGGTCGAAGCCATGCAGTGGGCAAGTTTCCAAATAGGAAAACAAAGCAACGTCCTTACTCCCCATGATCTTCCCCCAGTTTCTGCTGCTGCTTAAAAAAAAAGGTCCACTCTTTGATATGTGCCCTTGAAAATACCGTGGTTATTTAATTATTCTGTTTCTTGTCTCATGGTAATTCTCCTAGATCCTTGCTACAACAATGCTTCATATTTCTGAAGGCTGGAGCAAGCCAGAATGATCATCTGGTCTGGCCTCTTGCATAACATGCACCACAGCATTTCACTCTCTGATCTCTGAATCAAGCCTTGTACCTTGTGGGAATTCCAGGGTATCTTTTTTTTTGATTCCAAGCTCTGGAGAATTTACCACATCCTTGGTCATCCATTCCAGTCATATGTTGCCTTCATGGTTAGGACATTTGCAATTTGGATTTTTCTGATTTTTCACCTTTCTTCTGTCCTGCTGTGTTCAAGGCACAGTGAAGTCTCTTTAATATCCTTCATGCCATGCAAAACCCAGGAGGCCTCTCTGTCTCCTACTCAGATAAACACACCACCTAGAGCTGCTCACATCCTCAGCTGTCAGAACTGGATTTAACACCAAATTCTCTCTGATAACTCCTCTCTGACATCTCCACAGGTTCTCAGCCTTTGGTCTGAGGGTAGAAACCAGTACAGCAGGCAGTAGAACTGGGGAGGGTGGGACACATTTGCTCCTGAGCACTTCTTCTTGGACACAACCCAGGCCTGTCTCACTGCCCTGGCCCCACTGCCACCTCAGGCCACTTTGGTCACTGTTCTGCCTGGTGGCACCTTGTCACCACTTCCCAGGACACACTACTTCCTCACCCAGTCTGCAGTGTTTGTTCCTCGTCTGCCTAATCTCTCATTCCTCCTCTTAAAAAGCGTGGTTTTTCACCACTGGGCTTCCTGGATAGCACGGTTTTGCCACTCTGGATATAATTTTGGCTATGTATTTTCCCAGGAAATGCCACTTCACCTGGAAGCTTAGTATATTCTCTGTTACAAGAGAAAGCTTACAGTAATGAATTCTTATTTCTGTCAACATCCTCATGTCCTTATTTCTGTTAATTCCTTATGTTCCTTGAGAGGCTCTGGCTGGAAAATGGAGTCCAAAGACAGACTTCTCAAAAACTCCATGTTGACTGGCTCCACAGGCTCCCAGAGTCATTGGGATGTGACCTTCACAGGCATGTTTCACAGGGGAAGCACAGGCATGGCTATGACAAAGCTATAGCACATCAGCAGTGACTGTATTCACATGCAGACATTTACTTTTCTTTCATCCTGCAGTGTGATATAACCTGTATTCGTAGCAGGCTCCTGTGGACGCACAAATAAGCATATCTGAAAACTGGGAGCACTAAAGCCTGGTTTTCTGCCATCCTGCCTGCCTGTGGACCCACAGTAACCCCACAAAATGTCATATTCATCTAGTCCTGCACCCTCTCCTCCAGATGAGGAACACTGGCAGAGTCTCCTGCTCCAAATCAGATGTCTGCTTTCCAGATAATCCCAGGACCATAGCAATGCTGAGGTCTTTATCCTTCAGCTACTTCAGCTGAAATAAGTCAACCACTTCAAAAGTTTCTGAGAGGAGGAGGAATGACACACAGGCAGGCAGACACTCACACAGATGGACAGTCACAGACTAAAAAGGGAAGGAGATAAATAATTTGTCTTGTGGGAGTTTGCTCTCAGTCACCTTACCAATCTTTTCTCCTCTACTTTACGATCTCTGCTGTGAAGTTGCTGGCTGCTCACCCTTGATGCACACTGAGACAAACCCTACCAGCTTTTTTATCCTTCTGGTAGTCACTCTTCTAGAAAGATTTATTGTCCTGGTAAATTCATGTAAGAGGAACCATTGAGAAAAGCTACAAAAAAGTGACTGCTTAGAGTACCCAGGCTCCATCTGTTGCTCTCAGCAAGTCTCAGGAAAGTACTGACAGGCTTAATTTGCTCTAAAAGACCACTGAAATCTGTGAGAGATTCGTCTGAAGCAGCTCACACCCTGTGAGTCTGCAAACCCAGAAAGCATCCCAAGAGCTTCATTTGGGACCATACTACACTAAGCACAGCCCCAGAGTTGCTGCAGCTGAAAATCAGTGCAGAAAGCCCCAGGGTGCCACTGAGGGGATTCCACTCAGTGGGAAGGCGACAGTTCTGTCAGCCTGGGAAGAGCTTCACCTTGACTTGCCTGCACAATGGGTTTTCCAGAGCGTGGATCTGGCCAAGCGCCTCACAGCCACACCAGTTTGGGCTGGGATCACCCCATCACTCTTTCTCCCTGAGGCAGAAGTGCTCTGGCAACACCAGGGTAGCAAGGACAGACCTTGAAGCAGGAGGCAGAGAAACAACCCCCACTAGGTGCCAGGTTTGGTTTACAGTGATTGTTAGTGCAGTTAAAACACCACCAGCAAAAAACAGGCTGCACACCCAGAGTATCACACAAGGCCTCCTCTATCAGCCCAGTGCGAATTTGCTGCTCTCATGGGAAAAATCAAAGGGCCCAGGGCAGCAGACAGTCTGTTAGCAAGCTACAGAAATAGTGAGTGGCTGATGTCTAGACTCAGGAAAGGAAATTCCTGTCCGTGTTTAGAAGAGCCACACACAAGCACACACACACACAAATAAAAAACAGGAAGGCATGTGCTGCTGAAGTCTGATAGCGGCCCAAGGGAAACAGTGTGATTTGGTAGAAGCAGCAAACCGGGCATCTGCTTAGACATAACCTGTCAGGCCTACTGAGGATGGTGCCCTGACAGACAAGTCTTAGAGAAACCTGATCCAGTACAGTAGCACAGCACTGCCTTCACAACAAATGTAGGGGGCAAGGCCTGGGGAGAGAGCCCAGACACATTAAACAGCTCAAGATCTCCTATGGGAGAAGCAGAAGGTTGCAAGTTTTCACAGTGGCTGAGAGAGATACATATTTGGAGCTGTTACAGCTTCTATCTTTTGGCCTGGGAGCCCATCTGTGTTCAGATGCATTCATCTCTCCCTGAGAAGGGAGATGGGTGATATGTGCATACCCATAAGACCCTAGAAAATTCCTGCCCAGACATATTTATCACATTACAATGACCTGTAGAAGTGCCAGGTTTTGGTGAGTATTATGTAATGTGGTTCCAACCACAGACTTTATATTTCTGCCATGATGAGGACCACAATCTCTTATCCAAAAAAATAAAAATAAAAAATGAGAAGGGTCAAGGGTCTGTAAATCACACTGACCTGGTTCTCTAGCAATACAAAGTGGAGTTTTCTTTGCCTTTTTCTTTCCCCCCTAAGATATTTGCTACTAGACTGGAGGGCACCCTGCTCCATTTAGCAAAGACCAGAACAGATTCACCAAGACTTGCCAGGCCTCAGACATTATGTGATCTGAATGCAATTTCTCCACCCAGTCAACAAACACCCTATGTTTATTAATTTCATAAGAGGCTAGTGGGGATGCAGGGAGGGAGGGAGGGAAGAAGGAAAGGAGGGAGGAGGGAGGGCAGGAAATGCTCTTTGACCAAGCAGAATGCCAGAGTTCAGAGAATTGTTACTAGCACATTATGCTGAAATTAAAGCTGGGCAATCTCTTTTTCATTTCGCAGCAAAACTTGCCTTAGGACTGGAAAACAAGATTTCTGTTCCACTGGGCTGGCACACAGCATACAACACAGGCAGGAAGAGAAGAGGAATTTACCAAGGAGAGGTCAGAGAATGCAAACGAAAGTGGTTTTCTTTTACAAAATAAGAGAGTTGGGACTATAACTCTGCCCCTGCACATTACCAGGTTATCTGCTGGCACACTCAAGCCATGGCAAACCCTTCTGGTTGACTGGACCACTGCGGCAGGCCCCTCCCACAGACAAGCCTCTGGTAGGAGAGGGCAGCTGTGAGCAAAGCTCACAGGCTGGTGTCCACTGAGAACCTGGACTCACAAAGTATGGCCAGCACTCTCAGAATGCCACCTCAGCAGTGCCCACAGCTCTTGGGCAAAATAGGAAGTGTCTAAGTGGATTCTAGAGAAAAAATAAAGGTCAGGAGATAAAGAGTGCCACCCTCATGTGAATTCATAGTCTCCACATCCTTTTTCTCCACTGGCCTCAAATAAAAGTGTCTCTGAGCAGATCAAAGGCTACTTAGCTTGGATCAGTGAGCTCTGCACCTTCCTGTAAGGATTTCTCTTATACCTGGTGTCTCACCCTCTTCTGAGATCCACAGCTGAGCCTCACTGCAAACTTTTGACAGGGGCTGGGAATCAATGTTTGCTCCTTAAATCTCCTTCCTTGGCCAAAGGATTGCTTATCACAGCTCTCTTTCCTTACCTTGCATCCTGATAACTGCCTTCTTGGTTCACATTTGAAAATTTCCTAAGGAGCCAGCAGTGTTCCCACCTAAACAAAGAGACTGTGAAGAAGATGTGGATGCACTTCATCTACCTATGTACAAGTTAATGCAAGTTGTACTTAGTTCAGTCCATCCCACCATTTGCCTCCCACATAAAAGAGGCTTTTTGTTTTTGTTCAAGACAAGTATTTGGTTTAGAGTGTGAGGTACTGAGTGAAAACCTCATACCCTACACTATGCAGGAGAGGAGGTTAATGGATCTATCTAATTCTGTCTTTTCACCTTATACTTGCACATCCTGCACATCTGGTTACATTTATGTGGGATAAAGGAGAGAGATTTCAGGTAGCTCAGCTAGCAAAAAATCCTCAGTAGCTTTTGTCCTGATAAAAGCACCATCACATTATATGTGCATGACACAGAAGGTAATCAATTGTCTGTAAATGATAGTTGATACAGGACAGTGTTCCCCTCCAAGCTTTCTCTCAGCAAGATTCCGATCGGGAAGCTAATGCCACAGTTGCACTCTTCATTGATGAAGAGTTACACTAAAGGGATTTCAAATACCATGAACCATAAACCACCTCCTTGGAATCTATTCCTAGGAGCAGATGGCTTACACTGCTTGCCAAAATTTTTGTCCAGCATGGAGAGCATTCAGTGGATGCTAAAAATTAATATGTGATTTTTTTCCCCTGCACCCAAGGAATGTGCTATGAATTTCTACACTGAACACCTTTCCTCTCAGTTGTAAGACAGATGAGGTCACCAGAATTACAGTAAATACTGAGCCCAGAAAAACTGAATTTCATGTTGATCCATCATGCTTTTTACCTGTCAATTCTGCTCATGTAGGTGACAGTGACTGTTGAACAATTTCAAGACTGTAAAGTCACAGACTAATTGAAAGCTTATACAAATCTGGCAGAAGCCTCTTCCAGGTGCCTTGGGCCCCTATCACACCCTATTTATATACACACCCTTTGGAAGATTCAAAGTCAGCTAGTAAGGAGAAAGCAAGAATGCACCTGGATAAAGAAACACATCATCTGTTTATTTTCTTCCCTCTGTCCTTGCATCATATTCATTTCTTAATGGGTAAAAAATTTTTGCAGTCCCTTAAATTCCACACTCAGTTCCTTAAGTGTTTTTTAACTATATGGTGCAGCCAGGTGGTGAACCAATAACATTTTTCACGTTGGTTGACACAATTAAACACTATGATTTTCAACCACCAAGAAAAGTTGGCTGGTTGAGTAAGGGCAGTTTGACAACTGAGATATTTATATACAGCCAAAATGAGATAGTGCCCTATATTTTAAACAGTTCAAGTCAGAGGAGAAAAATGTAAAATTGGTTCCTAGATAATAATGCCTAATCTTTGTTTTTATGGCACATTGCTGTGCAATTAAGGTTGGCTCATGAAAGCTGTGCGTGAGTACACTCAAATTGCTGAATAACCTCATAGATGGCAGGAAGGAAAATAAATATTCTACTGTTTATATTTTCTGAGGTAAAGTCTTCGAGATAAACAGTGTGTCAGGCTGACAGGTGTGACTTCTTTAGCCTTTGCCTGATGAATTTTTCATTCACAGCTGAGGCTGATAGCCCGAAACTGTTGATGGAAAAACCCCACTGTTCAGATTTTGATGGGAATATGAATGTCTGGGTTTTAGAAGGGTCTGACTTCTGTGCAAAGAATTACAGGCACTCTGCTGTGCAGGCATGGGGGGAGGATGGTGATGCAGTCGTGCAGGACTGGTGTCTCACTCAAGGTATGGAATATAAGAGCATGGAATTTTCTAGTATGATGATCAGATGCTTCTTCACCATGATACCTGGAAAGCAGAAAGGTTCTTCAGAGGCTTCTTCTTAATTCTTCATAAAAATCCCAAAGAGTCACACTACCACACTGTTCTTGATTTTGGCATGCTCTTTACTTGCCAATGTCCAGTTCTTTGTGGAACTGCAGCTTGTAAGCAAATGACAGGAGTCTTCCTCTGGTTGGTTGTGCTTGGTTTGTACCAGGATTTTAGCTTAGGTCAGCCCAGGTCCAAGAAGGACTGAAGCATGGATGGAGAGACATGTATTGAATACAGTTAGGAGAAAGACATGAGCAGGGATCATCTGTACAAGCAATTTCACATTTTCGAAGAAAGGCTGCAATCTCCAGGCTAACCAAATGTGAAAAAAGGCTTGCTGAGCCCATGCCAGTACATGGAAATTCCAAGAACAACAAGCTAATCCAATAAGATCCAATAAGACATTGAGATTGAGAAGTAGAGAGACAAATTGTGTTCATACTCCATGAAAATACAGAGCAATTGTAAGTCCTATAAACTCCCCAAGATTATTTTTCCTGTCCAAGAAAATCACTTCTGTCTCATATGGCTTGAATTTAAATCAACTAGCTTAAATCCTTGCCCTTAACTCAATCACTGAGAAAATAAAGAGAAAGTAGGATCGAAGTTCAAAGTGAAGCAGTGGGGCAGCACATGGAGCTGGGCACAGGGATGGCGTGCCAGGCAGACCCAGACACTGCCCCACCACTCCCACATGGGGCTTGGGCCAGATGGGGTTTGTTACCTTGAAAAGCTGTAACAACTGGGCCCAAAGAGGCACTCCTCCCCTGCCTGGGGTTTCCTAAGGACTGTCACACTTCAGAGGACTTGTCAGTGGCCAGTGGCCCCACGCGGATGCACGACAACTCCAAGATGTCTTTTCTGTATTGACAAGCATCCGCAAGTGTTTGGGAAGAGGAGGAAGGATATGTGTAACCCTTCACTGCTTCTCTTACACAAAATATTCTACTGCATGTTAACAGTCTTCCCAGCTGCTTCAGGCATAGATCATTTCAAGTTTTTCAGAGTAATTATCTACGGAGTCCCTTTTCCCCCCTCTCAAACACCTGATTTATAAGGTGATGGCAAGGCTGTACTCCATCAGGTCACCTAGAAGTGAAGGAAAGATGAAAACTGAAAACTCTAAAATCTTTATCATTTTTTTAGGTGGTAAGTTACAAATATTGCTGAGGAAAGGCAAAAAGATTGGAAAGCTCTGAGCATGCCTTTAATGTAAAACAATGGGAAAATCAGGGCTAGGCTATGACTAAATTGCAGGAGAGTCTAGACCACACACACACACACACAAATGCATGAGTCAGTTCAGAGCTCAAGACCAAGCATGGACTTTTTCATCCCCACAGCTGACAACTGGGAGGATCAATTCTCCCCTAGAAGTTCCCTTTCACTTAGAAGAGTGAATTTGTAAAAAATCTGCTTTCCCTGAACATTCAGTACCTACCATTCTTACCCCAGCAACCGTATGTGCATTAAGTTTTGCTGTTGTTAGCCCTGGACAGCCAATGGAGTTATGACAGTCAATTCCAAAAATCCAAAGAAAAGGGGTTTGGAACCAAGAAAAGACTGGGACCAGCAGACTCCTTACTGTCAGTGGCAACGCTCTGCCAACACGACTGGCAGTGACAGGAGTGAGCATAGGGAATGAAACAGAAATCCTCTACCCTTCTCCATTTACCACATTTAATCCAGGCTTGGCAATGCCCTGTAAACACAGAACCCCACATGGCTATTTTTTTTTCCAGAAGACCTGCTGTTCTGTTCACAGCACAGCATAACTGACATATATAGCACTTCTAGAAGGGCAAACATTTTCTCTTTTTCTTTTTTTTAAGACTGAGCTCTCTTTTCTTCTTGCTACCTGAACTTTCCCTGAAGATTAAATTGCACGATATCTCCTTTGATATTGTTTCCTCATTTCCTTAAAAAAAAAAATCAATTAAAAATAGCCAGGAGGAAAGAGATGGTGTGTCTCTACAAGGCTATTTGTGTCAGTTACCCTATGTTATAAATTTACATGCATGGAATAGTCAAATGAAAAGGCTGAAGTTCAGTTTAGAGGCCCATGCCAAAAGGAAATGGAATCACAGTGTTAGTTTGAGAAAGCATTAGGTAGAAAGAGATGCAGAGGCAGGAGGAGCAGAACATCCTTGTTTTGCTTTGCAGAGCCAGGGAGCACCCAGCTGAGCAGGGTGGGGGAAGATGAGCTCCCAGCTGGGCACGAGGCACAGCATGGCTGGCAGCCCTGCAGTTTCCTGCAGCCGGGAGGGTGTTCCTAGAACATCTGAAAGGAAAACTTGGCAAGTAATATGGGAGCTGGGTGCAAAGGGAGAAAGACTGGGGATTAAAAACAATCACTTTCCAGAAATAAAAACAAAAAACAGCCACCAATTTCTCCCTTGCATAACAGAGGATGTGGGGATACCATATATATCAACAGTATGATACACTCACTTCCCCATTCATGTTAGCTTGCACTGGCTTCTTCACTATTTATCAGAAGGAAAAGGCAGGAGTTTTGTTTACAGAGTGATAAAAATAACAAAGCCTGAACTGAGGAGCATGATGCCCCAGCTCTGCACCAATGACAAAAGCAGCTGGCTGTCAGGCACACTCCCCTATCTGCTGGCAGCACAGTGATCGAACACTGTGCTACCCAAGGCTGCAGCCACCCACTGCTGGTGCAGGCACAGAACACGACCTTTTCCTCCATAAATAACAGTACTCCATCCAAGTGTCATTATTAAATTCTTTCATGTGTGATGCAAGCCATTCCCAGGAATAAATAGTCTGGTGTGTGATTATGTAGGGTGGTTTTATTGGGAGACAGTTAAAGAAAACACTGCCCACACCAGATTAGTCTTGGACAAATCAGAGAAAACTATGAAATAGCATACACGTTTTTTAAAGTGTTGCGTTAAGCACACTTCAAAATCCCAACATCTGACTATTTGTATTCTTTTATCTGATGCTGCATAATCCCTAGCCTTAAGTTCCAGCAACTGAAAACACTTGAGCCTCAGACAAAATGGTTTCAGCCTCCCCAAAATCCCACCAAGTGTCCAGTTGGAGCTGACGGGGTGAGCATGTCCAGTCAGTGCTGACTCTAATCTCGTTAGGTACAGCCAAGGACTGCTGCCTCACAACACACAAAAGCAGGAGCTTGCCAAAGAGCTGGTTTGCAGTCCAAACCAATACTCAGACAAAAACAATTTCAAAATAGAAACAATGTCCTAATTATATCTCCCCGGAATATTAATAGAATATTACAGTCATTAAAAATAGAACTTTCAAAAAATGAAGGTCTTTCCAAGGGCTTCAGCCACTGGCCTCTCCCTCCCACACATTCGTACACTCATTGCCTTTACTCATGTGTTGTCATCCTCAAGCTGCGAGAGGTCGCACATTGACCCTGCCAGACCAGAAGAGGTACAGGGAGGTCTCCACCCACACACAGGAGGAATGTCAGATTACACCTCTTATTTGAGGAGGTGGAGGGAGTCTGAGCTTCCTGAGAAAGAGGCTCAACTCACATTGGTATGGCCACCTACGTTTTTCTTCCGAATTCCTGTGCTTTAGGGAAATTTAGGCAGCATTGAGCAACTCTGCTGCTCACCATGTAATGCATGGTACACGTCACTCTCTCTTTTGTCCATATAGGCTTTAGCTGTCTGGGCAGGGAAGGGAATTCTTTGTTTAAATCAAAAATGTTTCAGGGTCCCCTACATGTCATTTAAATAATAACAACAATTATAAAAATATTTCTGATTTACCTTCATGTGATGACACTAAGGTAATTCATTTCTCCTTGCTGCCTGTACTAGCACAGAAGGGAAGGAAGACTAGTATGAACAAGCTGCCCCATGACAGGGGACAGTTTTCCTTTTACCTTGAGTCCTCTCACTTGCTTTTACACCTTCACTGCACCCACAAGTCTCTTGTGGGAGTGAAGGAGAGAGAATAACTCTGAGTAACAGACACTACACATGCACATGCACATCACAGTGCATTACTGGAAGGTGTTTGGACACTGTCACCTATAAAGTGTACATAGGAGAGAACAGCAAATGGGGGCATCCTCCCCATGTTCCTCATTTTAGAGGAATTATCCAAATGGTATTCGAAGTAGTGTCAGTATTTCGATTGAGAAGTAAGCCTAATGAAAGAAGGAGTAATGTTATACCTGGAGGCACAGTGGGGGTAAGAGCATATGGAATTCAGAGGCTTCAGACTGACATTCAAAAATCTACTGCATGGTCTCTCTAGCTCATTGGTTCATAAACTCTAATGGCCATGGGGATATTTTATAGCACTCCTGCCCTCTCCCTGATATGGCTTGAAAGCAGTACAATATTTTGATCTCTAAGTTGTGCCGTCACAAACATCTGCTGAAGAAAAATTAAGAAAAGACCAGCTGTGTGAAGGATAAACAACACAAACTTTATCATGTCTGTTTTTTCCTCCACTAATATTTTGTTTATTCACAGAACTACTTTATTTTATTGAAAATTCTTGTGTTCAGCTGGTCTCAGTCTATACAAAGAGTCTTCTCCCAATGGCACGACGCCGATCTGCGTCAGCTATGGATCAAGCCCTACAAGTAAGAGATGTACTGTACTTCCTGTTTTCCAGCCCTTGGTCTCTGGGTTATTATCCATCGTAGGTTTGCCAGAGGTGTCTGCTTGCTGCATAACAGCTTCAAAGGCAGGCTGGGCAACTGCTGGATGGAGGATGCTCAACACATATGTTCCCTTGTACTCACTTTCATGTGTGTCTTTCACCCTCTCAGCCGATCATCACTGTGACCATAAATGTTGCCTGGGACATGCTGTGAAAGTCCACAGAGGCATCTGAGCTTGTTCATGCAGCAGCACAGTGCTGAAAGGGCAGTGGCTGACAAACAAGAACCACTTCTCCCCTCAGGTGGCCTGCTCTTCCTTGTCAGTCACACATCATGGGGAGAAGTAGCTGAAAACCAGCTGTCCTGCCAAAAACTACAGAAGAGCTTCTTGTGGGCAGTGTGACTGCTTTATTTATTTATTTTACTTATTTGCCACACTCTAGTCACAAGCTTGATTTTCCTTAATCTTACAAATCGCCTGCCAAGGACACAGAGCATCTGGCTTTCTTCAGCAAATAAATTGTTTGCCATGTGTCTGCTGTCCAAAAAGACATGCTGCCCCCAAGTTACAATCCTGAAAAGGATTCTGTCAACATGTTTTATCAACTAATAATAATAAAAAAAAACTCCTGTGTTTTTCTTGCAGCTATTTATAAAATGTCTCCAGAAGCCAGACAGTGAATCAGCCTCCTTATCCAACTTTTGTTTCTACCAATGCAAATGCTCTTGGGTTTCTTATTGGAGGGTTGTTCAAAAACAGCTGGGCTGCTGGCATTCAAGCTATTCCTTTATTTAACGGGTTTTGTTCTGAGTACAAAGGCCCAGATTCAGAGATCATTCATGGACTTAAAGTCAAGCATATTCTTGATTACTTCGCTGCACTGAGGCCTAAAGCATTTGCATTGAAGCAAAACTACACACAAGCAGCGTTTCCAAACAAGAACACAGAAGCATCCACAACAGGCTGAATGCTGGCAGGCCTGGTGCTGTGGTAGCTGAAAAGGGGCTCTAAATTCCCCTCACCCTGGTAAGCTGGAGTGAGTCAAAGTAGTTAACTAAGTTGGGACAAAGACTGTGTATGCACAGCTTTCACTTGGAAGGTGGCTGTGGCAGAATGTGGAGGGAATCACATCCTCAGAGATTTTCCACAGGGGCTGGCTGCACCGGTCGTGCTCAGGCAGAGAGCATGGGTAAGGAATTTTAGCCTAGTGTGGTTTTCAGCCATGCATGCTGCTCCTGATGCTAAAAAGCCAGGAGCAAACCAGCATGGTTACCTCTGTCCTTCCGGTCTTTGTGCTCCCACCCAGCAGGGCTGCATTCGCCCAGGTGGTAGGTGCTCACTCACTCACAAGTGAAGATCCCCATTGAATTTATCAGGGCCATTGCAGGGAACTGCTCATGAATTTGCTGTGAGTGAACTGGGTGTACTAGAGCATAACAAGAACAGTTGCTAATCCTCATTAAGTGCTGTATGAGGATCTGACTCAACCCACACTGATACCAAGGCAAAGACTCCCACAGATTTAAATAGGTACTAGGTCAAAGTCTCAGACTTGTAAAATCTTCAGGGCAGGGACCACAGCTTTGTTACAATGCATAGCATGTGCTTAATGTGCTCTCTAAGTAATAAGAATTTGGAGGTAATTTGATGGGGGCTTGGGAAGAAGTTTCCAAAACTTTCCAAGGAGCCTTGTTATCCCAGCATACTAATGTATCCTGCCAGAGCTGTGTCAATCTTTTAAAATACCTTTGTACAAAGACTGTAAAATCTTAGTTGGTTACGTGGGTTGCAATTATTCTGCAGAAACTATTAATTTCAGATCAATAGCTCAACTTGGGAGAAAAATAATATAAAATTAAAAGCCTATCTATCTGTTAATAATTCCTTTGCATGTAATTAATGGTTTGCTGCTAACCTCCACTGCACAAAGTCTTTGAACTCTTCTGCTCCCCTTCACATGCTTTTCCTCCAACATGAGGTGCAACTCAAAAAGTTATCTTCAAGTTCAGAAGTCAACAAGCTATCCGTCACTTCCAGGGCTTTGCAGAGGAAGACAAATTAATGCAGGAATGAAGGACAATGGAAACTCTAAAATACACCCCATTTCCTTTGACTAACTAATGGATAGACATGAACTGGCTCTTGCAGTTCACACTCGAGGAGGATTGTAAAAACTTTTGACAGCTAAATGAGGTGGGGTGGGGATTTTTTACATAAAGATACTGATTTAGGACTGTTTCTTCCCCATGAGTGAGGTGTTAGCTCTGCCAGCTTTGAGTGAGACATAGACTGGCCCCTTCAGTCTTACCTGGGAAATGCACAGGGAAGTCACAGGAGTCTGTCTGACTGCTTTCTGTTAGTAGCAGACTTCTCTTTTCCATCTCTGCAAGACCCTCAAATTGCAATTTACTGGCTAAATCACCACAAGAACAAAACCTAGAATTCACCCTGAAATCTTATATGGCACTTAAGGAAACCAATGGGCAAAATCCAGGCCTGCCATGTATCCATTGCTTGATGTCAAGGAGGGATATGTTTTACTGGAACTGCTTATCCCAGGATCTCTGCCAGGATACCACATTTCGTAAGTGCTTCCTCTGAGATACACTATCAGTTTGCCAAACAGGCTCTTTGAGTGCTCTCATCAGTTGTTGGTACAGATAACTGAAAATGACAAGTAAGGCAAAGCACAACAGATTATCAACCGAGCTCGAGATGTTGATCTTGCTGACAGTCACAAGAAGTCTGCGGTAACTCAGCTGGTCTCTGTCAAATTGTGCTCCTCAAACATCACCAAGTTCAGGCACCATCCTGAGAAGGGGGAGGATACTCGTTTTGTCAGCTTTGTAGGCCTAACTGTGCACTGGTAGTTGTGAGCAAAAGTAGTCACAAGTCCTTTTCTCTCTCAGCGGGCCTCTGAGAACCTTGCAGGATCAGAGGACAGGCTGCTGTGTGTAAGCTGCTGTGCTGGAGAAGGCACACGGCCATGCTCAGATGGATGAGAGCAGTGCAAATCTACCTAAAGCATCAAAAATTAGAAAGACAGAATAATCTTTACTGAGGTCTCATATATAATACAAGGAAAATTTTTCTCAACTGCCTAATTGTTTTTCACTTGAGCAGTTGCAGTCATAAACTCATCTGAAGCTGAAACAAGAAGGTGTGTGCCCCCCCAAAAGCCCTCATTAAAGTTCTACATGTGCCACTTAACCAGAGGCAACCAAAAGTTGTTGTCTGCACTCCCTATTTCTCCATTTAGCTATTCTGAAAACAAAGACCTTTCAGTCAAATGGAGGGTTTAAAAAATGCACTGAAAGCCCATAATCTGACCTCCACTGTAAAACTTAAGAAATTCCACAGGTAACTTCTCCAGCTATCCCACCTCTAGAGCAGCCTCCCGCCCAGCAGAGCTGCACCAGCTGAGAATGAAGCTCTGTCTGACAGGCTGCTAGAAGTGTTCCACACACTAATTGCAAGGGTCACTTACATTGCCATAAATTCCATAAACTCTGAGTTTAAAGATACCTTAAGAAACACCAGAAAGTGGAACAAAACTGGACCACTCAGTCATGAAAGATCCACCTGAATCTCCCACAAGGATGCAGCACAGTTAACCTCCAGGCTCATAGGAGATGTTCTGCTGGAATTAATTTTAAATACTTCCCGCCCTCATTCTTCTTTACGAACATTGTTCTTGATCCAGGCTAATTCTCCCTTCATCCATTATTGTTCTCCAATGTTTTTACCAAGTTTTCACTAGTGAGCCAGTGACTTTGACCATGAAAGTCTCTCAGAAGAGATTTTTGGATGAGAAGAGATATCATCACACAGATGATTTCTTCTATCTCCATTCTTGCTCAAGACATCACCTTACATCCTCACTCTCACAGCAGTTCCTTACCCTGAACCACGACAGATCTACTGATAGAGCTGTCCTGATCACTGTACCAGAACTAGTTTCAGCTGATAGCTGCATCACCACATTATTCCTCATTTTAAATTGTAATGTCCTCCCAACCCTAATGGGAATTCTCCTAAATCTCTGCTCCATTGACTGACCTTCTGCCTCTCTGTCACCCCTTCAGACTGCTGTCTGCTTCTATCAGTGTCTCAGTTAGAGCTATCCTTTCATGTTTTAATCCCTGCAACATCCCTATTAAGGTCATCCCTGAGTAGCAGACTGTAGCAAGGACAGCAGAACTTTCCACCCTCCTCTCCAAGCAGGGCCGCATAATTGTCCTCAGCGAAAGAGAAGACTGTTCTCTGCAGGGAAATCCATGGTTAGAGGTTAGTTTGAAGGAGGCCTGTGTGAAGTTAGCTGCAAGTATCCCCCTTGTGATACCTTCAAGTAGGGTAGGAATCATAATTTCATCTCCACAAAATTAAGGACATACAAAAGAGAATAGAAATGTTCTTTCTTCTGTCACGCTGAGACCTTGAGTGGTTGAGTCACTGGAGGTATTTATGTAGATGTGGTGCTTAGGTTTAGTGGTGGACTTGGCCATCTTAAGTTTATCATTGGGTTCAATGATCTTTTCCAACTTCAGTGACTCTAGGACTCTGTGAGTGACTGCAGTCATCAAATGAGGAGATAGAAGAAGGTTGCAGCATTACCACCTCCTTGCACCTCCAGTCATATCCTCCTCTTTCCCTAAAAGCTGTTATCAGAAGGATGAAGGGCAGCAGCTTTACTCCCGCAAGAGGTTCAGGGACCATTTGTGTTAAGCAGGAGACAGAGCTCAGAAAACTTCAAGCAAGAGGGAGGTGATTGTCCAGAGAAAAAACTTGCACTAGCAGATCTGAGCTTGGCTTCTATCTACATGTAGAGAAGGTTCTTTGCTGTTCATACATCATTCAGCTGGTTGTGAGCATGTTTCCTTAATGAAAATAAATACAAATATTAGCTGTCAGACAGGGAAAGATTTGCCCAGTTTGGAGAGCTATAAATAACCCTTCCCAAAATGTAAAAGCACTGTGATGCTGAAGTGTTTGGACATGCTAAACAAAAGGTTAAGTACATGACTTTGGAAGGAAGAACCTGTCTTTCCAAAGGTATAATGATGGGCCTGGGGGCACAATGGTAAGAGCTGACTCACAAGTACAATACAGCATTCAGTGATTTATGAGCTTCCTAAAAGACTTCAAATACCCAGCACTTGTCATGAAGCCCAGTGAGACACAGAAATCACGTAATGGACTATAATGAGCATATATTCACCAAAGCAAGTATTGTAGTTACCATCTACATTTCTTAATGGCACATTAGTGACTGGGATGTCCTGGTCTCCAGAGTGTCTGCATTTCTCTGGTTTTGGTCCATTTAGTATCTGTGTTTAAGTCAGTGAACTAGAAAGATAACAACCAGTCTTCCAGAAGCAAGGACACAGTTACTGCATCTTGAAATACCCTGCAGGTTCAATCACAGAATCACAGGATGGTTTGTGTTGGAAGGCACTGTAGAGATTACCTAGTTACACCCCTTCCACCACAGGCAGGGACACCTTCCACTAGACCAGGTGCTCAAAACCCCATCCAAACCGCCCATCCAAACCTGGATGGACATTTCAATGAAGGTTTCATTGCCTACCTATCTTACCAGAGTGCGTATCTTACTAAACACTCCTGGCTTGATTAGTTTTTTTTAAGGCCTGGCATTTCACACGTCCCAGACATTTGATACTCACTAGCAGATTTGCTTATAAGTCAGCCTTTATTTTTGTGTGGGTTATCACTGGCACCTCTTCTGGGTTGCTGTTCCCTAAAGTTGTACTTTAGCCCACAGCAGGCCATTTCAAGATCTCAGAAGGGTGAGTTCAGCACTTCCTCCCTGCTTTCTCCACAGCTGGACAATCCAGAGGAGAAAGGAGACACTGCAAAGCTTTACTGTGGATTCCCAAGAGATTCAGTCTTGCAATGATTACCCAGTAAGCTTAGAAGGCAAAGGCTGTTATTATATCTGACAGAGGCACAAGTTTTATTGGGACCAGCACATACAAGAGATCAAGCTGAGACATGGTGCAGGAATATAGCCTGGTTCTTAGTTCACTGATATGGTCCATAGAGTGAGCGCAAGTTTGACAGAATAATTGCAACGTTTTTTTCCCATACATTGCAGTAACATTTTTCTTTTTAAGGGTTGCAGCATAAATACCTGCCCTTAACAAAGCTGTCCAAGCTTGCTAGCAACTGTTGTTGCCAGTCCTTGTTCAGAAAGAGCACTACAAGGACACAGAGTCTTGCAGAGCTCTGGTGGGAAGTCCCCTATTGAAAAAGGAGCCCATGTTTCCATGCAGGACTGTTTATGTACTGACGTGAGAGACATGAGACACACAATCAGCCTGGCAGAGGGAAGTGCACTTATTTATTCTGTTTATTAATATTTTTTGTGTACCCTTTTGTACCATGTAATTGGACCTAGCTTTAAAGCATTTGTATTTTGGGACATGGCTTGAGTTTCTGGCCATGGCCCTGGATTTGCAAGCTAGAATTTTTTAACAATACAAAAGAAAACCCCCAAAAACCCAACTGGCACCTCTATGATCTTGTAGGTACAGACTGCATCAGAATGTCTCCCCCAGATCTGCACTCAGGCTGCAGATTGGTAATAACTGACTCATTTAAAAGAGCACAGTTCAGCAAACACAGCATTCCTCTAATGGATATGTGGTGTGCATTTAACAGAGCTTTTAAAACACTATCTGAGAAAACAGGCATACCAATGAATTCCAGCCAGAGCATGAGAGGGATGGTCCAGATAACCTCTCAGGCCTGTTACATTTGGAGGTGGAATCACTGTGACCTTTAAGTGAGTCATCAGCAGGGGAGTAGCCAGGCTCTTTGTGCTGTCCCTTGCTGTGAAGCAGCAGGGTGCTGCTGAGCTTCTTTTCCTTTGGTGGATAAGCTTGCAACAGAGAACAAGGCCCACAGATGCTGACTTTTCTGCTTCTGGTCCACCTAAGCTTGATCTCTTCTTTACTCTGCTCTTTCTCCATCTCACCTCCCATCCCATCTTGCCTCCACCTCCCTCCTTGCCATATCCCAGCCCCCAACACCAGTCACACGCTCCCTTCTCTCCCCTCACCCATATGATAACTGATTTGCCTTTTCCTGCTCTTCCTACTCCACAGGTGAGTCCTTTGTCCTTTCTGTAATTGTGTTAGTTACTTTCCTCCTTGATTTAGGCTCCATGAGGCTTTGAGAGAGGTGAGAAGTTTCTGTTGTATCACATCTGTGTAGCCAGCAGCAGCTGAGAAGGAGGGCCACTGACCCCAAATTGTGCACTTCTCACCAGCTCCTGAAACCACAGGGCAGACTTCTGCATATTCACCCCTGCCCCGTGCCTCTCACCTTCCCTCTTCAAGCATAAAAATCAAACTCTGTATACAACTGACAGTGGTGACTGCAGGAGAACGACTACTCGGCCTCTGTTATGGTAAGATGCATCTGAGTATAATCCTGTCAAGCTTTTAGTGTTTTTCAGACACTGTCACACAGGCACAGCAATGTAAGCCCACTGCTAGTGTTACTAAACACTCTCCTTTGTCTGACCCCGGGAACAGAGGCTGCAGACTGGGTCAAACACTGCTGCAGATGCAAAGATAGGGCCCCGCAAGCTCTCGCCTTCATTTTTTAAGTCTAACGTAAACAGCCCATGGCACCTGGAGGCTGGTGGGATGACCCAGGAGTCAAGAGGAGGAGTTTAGGTCAGTTTACAGCTCTTATTTTCTATTTGTTTTCAAGACACCGCTTTCAACTTAAATGACCACTGTTTTGGGTAAAACAATAACATGTAAAAGATACAGCAAACCCAACATTTGATTATGCCTGGAGAGCTAAATGTAAGCAAGTTGTTAAGCCTCTCCCCTCCGATCATCACTTCTGCCAGACTGAAGGATCCCAAACTTGACAATTCAGATAATTAGAAGTGGTGAGGGAAGAGGAGAAAACCACCAGTTATTGCAGTCCCCCAACTGTCAATCTTCCTTAAACTTCACAAAGGGACAGCACAAGAGTGCAAACCCAACTTCGAAAAATCCTCTGCAGATTCTGCTACATGTGTGCAGGCTAAAGAAAATTGTGAAGGCAATGGCAAAGGAAACTACAAGTCTGAGGAAATGACAACGTGCCTTTTGCAGATCGCACCATGCCTTCATATCATCATTAATTTAACATGCTGGTAGAAGCTGCCTGGACTGTGTGTTAATGAGGTCTGTCCCTGTCAGATGACATGAAAAAATGACCATGGTCTGACCCCTGGAGGTCACCAATAATCCCGCAGCGCTTCTCAAAACAATATGATGTTAAACCTGTGTCATGGGCAAATTGGCTTTATCTACCAAAATTTAAAAATTCAAACAGCAGCCAGCATTTTAACAAGTTTGCCCCTCCCAGACCTTGACGGTCAGGGCCACTGTTAACAAGTGATCAATTAGCCTCCTTAAAAGCACTGATAACAACATTTTTGTGTCAGGGTGAGGGCTGACTGCCAGTACCTAATCTCCCCCTTCCTCATGCAATAATTTCTGAAAACTAAACAGCTGAAAGGCTGAATGACACAGCGCTAAAACCTCTTGCTGGGTTTCTTTTCAAGCTGTCCTCAGAGAAATTAAGTTGAATTTTAAGACAGGTAAGGCTGAGGAGTGGGGTCAGACCCCCTTGGTGCTGTTGGCCTTGTGTGGGAACCAAACCATTCCCGCTCCTCTGCCTGTGACACATATTCCCCCTCAGGACTCTGCTGATGACCAGCCTTGGTGAGGTTTGTGTTCAGAAAACAAAAATGGAAATTACCCTTTAATGAAAACGATTGAATGAATGGCTGGGTGTGGTTTGCAGATCCCAGCCTTGCTGTGATCAGATTATTTATTCTTCCCATTGCTGATGTTCCCACTCCTATCAGACGCTTCCTTTCCTATCAGTCCCTGGGCTTCAATCAACACAGCTTGTGGGTTCACCTTCCTTTACATCATCTTCATCTTGGCCCTCATTTCAGTCTTCTTAAGGCAGAGAAATGAAGCCAAATTTTGCCCTGTGGCAGACATCCACTCCCTGCCCAGAGACCGGTCTGAAGCCATTGGTCCTCTCTGTGAGCTCACAGAGCCACATGAGTGTTGGAACCCCAGCTACAAGGCTGGGACCTTGGTTTTGCCCGGTGCTGTAAAATGCTTCACACTATTCCTGTCCTTACAGTGCAGCAGAAAGTTTCTTAATCACTCAGAAATATCTAGGACCTATTACTAAAGCTTTTAGAGAAGAAAATTGTCTATTTCTTTAAGACTTTTTGTCTAAACATGCAGGTTACCACAGAGAAAGACAAAGCACCACCAGATCTGTAGAGAGCATCATCTGATGTGATTCTTTACCTGTGTGAAGATCCCATGAAAACAAAGGGCAAACAGGCTGGCACAGCTGGGGCTACCGTGTGGCTTTGCCTGAAGCCCTGGGCATTGCAGTGTCCAGGGAAAGACTGAGCAGCCAGCAGTGCAGCCAGAGGCACCTGCTTTTGCTCTTTGCTTGGAGAGGAATAATCACCGTACCAGACCTGTGCCTGACAGTGCAAGGACCACCTCACCCGGGGTGCTCCAACTCTCTTACAGTGGTCTGTGCAACGTGGGAACAGAAAACAGTTACTTCTCTCTTCTCCATCCCTCTTCTGCCTCTGGATACAGGAAACTTGGCCACCCATGGGTGATGCGGCCTCCTTTTTATGCATCCCTGCACCTGGAGCAGCTGATGCAGGCAGCAATGGTGCTTCATGCATATGCTCCACACCTGCTGGCTTGTGTATGCCACCATCTGTCCTAAAAACAAACGAGACCCTTGAAGTTTCTCGCAAATCCCACTTTTAACAGAAATTTGTCACTGAGATCAACAAAACAGAATGCCAAATTTCAATTTTACTTTCCACCTTATGCCTCCCTTATGCCCCTGGAGAAGGGCTGTATGAAGCTCAGTATATAAAGCCTCACCCTCAGGATGTCAGCCTCAGAAACACAGTATTTTCTAATAAAATACCAGTTAACCAGACCAGTTCAGGCAGATACTTACCTCGGGGAAAAGCCTGAATCCATGATGTTGTTGCCAGCTAGAGTACTGAATGGTGCCTTAATGCACCAAAAAGTCATTTTTATGAGCGTTTCTTTGCAGTACAGCTGCATCTGGCCTCCACATTTCCACTAATTTCTCCCATTTCTGAGTAATTTAAAATAACTCCTGTTACTTCATTTTCTCCCCTCCTGCCCGTTGCAATTTTTTTAGTCACTGATGTCACCACAACTCTTTTCTTCAGTCACAGCAGAAACAACCTCTCACTCCCACTTTGGCTTCTCAGTTTCCAGTCTTGTCACCTCATTCTTTCTCTGTTCCTGAAAATTTACGCTAGCTTGGGCTAAGCAAGCTTCTTTTGCTGCTATTTCTTACCACCTCTGGTTTTCTAGGTCTGGACTCTACACTGTCCACCTCTCCTCCTTCTTGGTGTGCCCCTGAGGAGGTGCTGTTTTCTTTCTCAAGGCATGTTTATTTATTCTTCAATTTTTACACAAGAGGACATAGTGAGTCATTCTCTAAGATTATCTATTTTAGACTTCAGGAATGTTATTGTGTTATTGGATGCAAAATCAGCTCCTGAACTGTTGGTAGGATTACTTAGGTAAGGTTCAGAAATACATCTAATAGCCATTTCCCACCCCACATAAATGCTGCCTTTGCTCTTACCTGGAAAGAAAATAGGTGTAAAGTTACAGATGTGCAAGAGACATGCCTGCTCAGGGCTGGTTTGTCATACAGTTCCAGCTTCTGTCCTTTGTCAACTAAAGCTATTCCAGTGTGTGTTCATGGTCCCACTGTCCAGCCACTGAACAAAGGGCTGATGCTGGAGGCCACTTCCTTTCCAGCCAGCTCTGGCTTGGGGGTGGGATTCACACCAGCCAGTTTCTCACCTGCTCGTACCCAGCAAGAAGAAGTCAGAGACTTCTCCTCCATGTGATGGGATGAGTCCAGCTCTAAACTGAAGGCCACAGTTTGCTATAGAGCTAATAATAAGAGCTTCACTTCTCTGAGGCCTTAGCAAGACAGTGTGAAAGTGGACATAAGAGCCATCAGGTTGGAATTAGGTCACTGTGCAAGCAGGACTTTCCCATGGACAGCACATATAACTGCCAAACACAACATGAGTTCTGCCTCGATGATCTCATTGCTGAATAATTCAGTGAATCCTTTCAGTTAACATCAAAAGGCTTGAGGAATCTTCAAGGAGGGCACTGTCTCACCACAACCCTGTAATAGAGTTATCACAGGTGTGAGGGCTCGGGGAGCATGGGGAAGACTAAGCTGACAATTCTTTCATGTGGGAACATTAGAAATTAATCTGCAGGTCCAAGGTCACTCAGTCATCTCTTTGGAGACCTTCCTCAGAATTGCTCTCCACACTCCATCAGAAAGTGCTACAGACAGTTAAGCTGGCTTGTGCAGTCGCTCTGATAAATCACACAAGAAGTTAGAAAACAAATGTTGGCTTCTCCTTTCTAAATTATTTTTCTCCATTTTGTTTAAATCTTAGAAGTTATTTGATTGTTTCTTTTAGTTTCCTTTTTGGCAGCCCTTGACAGTCATACAAACAGCTGCACAGAAATTGCAAAATAAACCCTCCCCCTTCTCTTTTATTTTCTGGTAAGTTATGTTGGGAAAATAAATATGAATGGCACAGATGTTCCATTTTTCTCTCTTCATAAAACAGTTTATGACATCTTGCAAATGCTGGAAAAATACTTCTTTTAAGAGAGAGATTTCTCTTTCTCAAGCACACTGTGTTTCAGAGAAGTTTTAAGGACAGTTACAGAGCAAAGCCTGGTTTTTAGATGTCTTTTTCTTGTTTATTAATAACTTCAGAGAAATAAAATAAATGTCTTCAAATTAATTTTACTGGTACTTATTTGGATTAGGAAAACTATTAAAGTTTTCAGTGTCATTGATCAGCTACTACAAATTTGTACATTTCTGTAGGCCCCCGACTAACAGCCTCAAGGAACAGAGTTTCAAAGTAAATGATACATCAGCTGCAGCGGAAGATGTTTAGCATAGAAAGTAAAACATGACCCCAAAACCTACAGAAAAAATAAAGTAGGTGACTTTTTCTGTTTGATTATGTAAAACAAAGAGAACTACGGTGGCTGAATAAAGCACTACAATCAAATGTATAATCGCACTGTACCGAAATGCCTGCAGGCAGAGAAAGCAGTAAGGGAACCAGATAAGGTACCATTCATCATGCATTTCCTCTGCTGTCAACTCACTCTGTCACTCTCATCATAAGTAATTGGACCTTCCTCTCAATCACAACCACGTGGGCTGGAAAGGACCTTGAGAGGTCAGCTAACCCATCCCTCTGCCCCAAGGCAGCATCAGCTAAGCTTACTGTCACTCCTGACGGAGGCTTGTCTAACAGCTCAAAAATCCTCCAGACAGGATTCCACAACACCCCCGGGCAACCTATTCCCCTGTCATGGTCTCTTGGCCTTTGGAGAGTTTTGTCTGGTGTCTAATCTGAGTCAGGCCTGTCACGATTAAAATTCTTGGCTGCAAGGGCACAGAGGAGAGATGATTCCTGCTCTCTTTCTGTTCCTCACCAAAAAGTGCTCCTCCATACAAACTGTGTCCCCAGCCCAGAGGTTTCCTTGGAAATTCTCTTTCCTCAGAATATTTCCCATCTTCTGCACTCAGAAGCAGAGTTTTGGCACAGTAAAGGTCAATGTCCCAATGTCCACTGTTCTCTCCATCAGGTTGTGAATTTCACAAAAACTGAGAAAGCGAGTGGATGGTCATTTTATCTCAGGGAATTTCCTAATTAACAGTAATTTCAGAGCGGCCCCTCTCCTTTTAAACCCTCCTGTGCCCCATGGCTCTGGTTCAGCCAATATGCTCATTTGGCTTTTCAGACACCCAGTAAACAAGAACTTATCCTCATGTCTCAGAAAGACTGTAAGGACAAAACAACACCTTGTTTGAATGGTGCTAACAATTAGCATTCCCACAGACTAGCTCCACGCTGTGGTTATGTTGCAATCGGGCTTGCAGATTTCCATAAAAAAAAAACATTTTTGTGGAGGAAAAACTCTCTCCAGCTAAGTTATTGAGAAATATTCCACACTGATCATTTGTTTTCTCTTTGCAATAAGTTCATAGGTTTTATAAAGTAAATAGACAGCCCCCTTTTTTACCAAAGAAAACCAGAGGATTTTGATAGCAAGAACATGAAGTAGCCTGCACTCTTCATAGGAAGCATCCACGGTGTGAGTGCACTTCCATCTTGGTAGTGAGCATTGTTTGTTGTTTAGATCCAGTCTGAATCAGCTCCGATACCATCCTGCTACTCACAGGTTATGAAAAAACTATTTCTCACCTAGGAGTTATAAATCAGAGTAATTGTCATCAATAGTGCTGAATCCACCAGACTGGAAGTTAAAATAGAGTTCACTGTTACTACACCAATAGCTGAGGAAAAAAAAGAGACAAATCCTTAAAGGCGATCGCAAGATCCTCTTGTTAACTGAACGAAAATGATTTTAAAATGAATTGGGCAATTCAGTGTTAAAACATTACATGGGCAGAGCACAAGATGACCATAATTCTGGTTTCCATATGAAAAATTGAGAAGGAAAACAAAGGCTGGAGGAACAATCATGGGGGGGGTGAAACCCCAAACAAACAAACCGACAAAACTTAATGAAAAAACCCACTCTTGACTTCTAAAACCAGCTTTTTCTTTTAGCCAAGCTCAAACTGTAAAACTAGTAGATCCTAATACTCTGCACAGAAGTTCCTTATTTTTCAGTTAAAACTCAGTAAAAAGATATTATGAGGCTGAAAAGAAAGGTTCACTAGATCAAGACTTCCATGAGATTTAAATGTTACCATCTGCAGTATGAATTGGGGTCACCCACTATCATGATTCACTAGCAAACAAGGAAAGAAGAAAAGGAAAACGCAATCAAGCAACCATAGCACAGGCCATGAATCAAGTCTCATTATTTGGGTCTGCCAAAGGCTTCCTGTGGGAGCACTTCCCTACCCCCAGTTTCTTCCATCTGCAAAACAGGAGCAATACCTTATGCTATGAGCCTTATTTCAGACACTTGTGAAGCAGTAAGGCTCCCCAGGGCAGTGGTGTAAATGGCCATTTACTAATTGTCAGTCCTATTATAAAATAGAAATAACTCAACTTCTGCTAACATTTGTTCCACCTCCAAATAGATCTTGCTCAATCACAAGCTCTACATCTAGAAAAATTCTTGCCTTTTGAAAAATAAGCTTCTTTGTGACCCCTGGTATGTTGTACTGCAGTTTGTAAGGAACCAAAGGCCTCTGATGGAGCCCCACAAAATGAGCACAATAGGAGCAACTAATTGATTTGTACCTGACTTTTGAGTCATCCACAAGAGGATTCTTCTTCTTAGCCTGACAGTACTATAACTCACAAACTCGCTTATGACTCTTGCAGAACCACTGGGGTTCAAAATATTTCCATCAGAAGACAAGAGCAGATGAAATTAAACAAGTGAGTTGTTTTGTTCAAGTCTAGTGCTCAAACTAAAACCTTGATCAAAACAGATGAAAACAAAAGATAAGCTTTTCATCAACTCTGAGCAAAGAAATCACCAAAGCAATCAAAGCATGAAGTAATTACAAACCTGTGCAAAAAACCACCAACTTTTAGATACACTGAAAACAATTTTTAAACCATTTATTTACTTTGACATAAGAATTTTATTACAACTGTCTCGGTTTTGAAAGACAGGTGTCTGCTAAGGAAGGCAGAGGCC
>NW_024582061.1:12544635-12555519 GCF_017639235.1 Corvus kubaryi | reverse complement strand
AAAAAAAAAAAAACAGACTAAACTAAAACCCCAACACAACTCAATTGGCATTTAGACATAGCAACAAAGGAGGACTTAGGCATGTAAAATGCACCCCTAAAACCACAGATCAGTCACTGCCTACCAGGAAGGTGGCTAAACTTCAACAGCCCCGCAGATTCTGAGCTAAGACTTTCCCATACGTGCACTTGGGTGTCACAGCCTTGACAGGACTGAGTTCCACTCCATCTGCTGCACACCTAAAGATCCTGTTGTGTTCTTCTGTTTATTGAAAGGATAAGGTTGAGCAGTTTTGGAACTCCTAACATAAGCAAGAGGTCTGAACTCCTCACAAAATGCGATAACAAATTATTTTTTTAACAACCAGTGCAGTTTTCCATTCCATCTTACATGTAAAATTCAATAAAAGCTGCAATGTTCCTGAATAGAGGGTTACTTCATCAACATGCCCTGTGAACATTATGATGATATATGTTCCTGCCATCCTTCTTTCCAAAATTAACTACATTATTCACCATCTGTGAAAGTATGGGCATCCAATTAAGGAACAGGAGAGAAGGGAAAAGTAAAGAAAAGAGAGAAAGGTGAGAATCACACATTTCCATGAACAGAAGAATAGTATATTCCACAAGTTCCAACCCCTAATACAAATTTTCAATAGGGCAGTGGTTCTGCTCTTGAGGCTAAAAGCGTGGTCTAATGTGGAAATAACTGAGCTTCATATCAAACAACATTTTTATTGAAAATTCCACTTATGTTTTCACTTTCCTAAGTGATATTACACAGGAAATGCCGGTAGCTGCATGGATCTTTGAAACAGAGGGTAGATGAAATAGGTGAGAGTGTACATTTCAACATATAAGACTTAAAATAACATGTATTATGACTTTTATGAAAAGCATGATTCGTACTTATTTTGCACTGATTTTCTTTTTCTTTCTTTCTTGGGGCATGCGGCTTTGTCCTATTCTCTCTTTTTATCCCATCCCTCACTTGATGTTGTCAGGCAGTGGGTCACACTGCTGATTGCAAGGAGTGAGCAGAATCTCCTTTACCTTTTGGGGTGAATTGAACAACAATGCAAAATTAGTTCTCATTTGTGTGAGGTTTAGTTTAAAATTCATTGGCTCCCATGTCCCCAAAATCGTTGGGTAATTTGAAATTAAAAACTTTAAGTTCTTTTTCATGAGTTAGAACAATAGCTTTTATATCTGTTGGCACATATAACTGACAGGGTGCTGGCAACAGGCAATTTGCAGCGTGAGTTGCCAATGCTTGTATGCATATTTCTAAGAATAACTCAGTGTCCAAGAATTTGGCCTGTTATATCACAAGCCAGGACTAGCTGACAGCTGTTTTAAATTACAGTGGACTGAATGATATTAGCTTTATTGTAGTTGGACTGATGCTTTGCTTTCTCTTAATCGTCCTAATGTTCTGATTTGTCCTTTAGCCAGCGGTTGCACAGCATTTATTTATAACACTCAAGGTTTAAGTCGCAAATGACAGATCGGTTGGATTGTCTTGTACACATGGAACATGATCAAAGTAAAGGACTACACAGTCAGGGAAATTTAAGCTTCTTTGCAAGGGACAGCCTATAGATCCAAGGCTAGGATTTTCCTTGCAAAGCAGAAATGACTGGTTCTCAAACAGACCTATTCTAATTTTCCTAGAAGGAAGGCATTTCTTCCAAGACTTGCATGCTATTGTGAGCTACATATTCACATCCCACTTCAATTTCTTCTTGGGGAATAAGACAAAAGGTTAGACATGAGCCTGCAAACTGCTGTGCACTTCAATTAATTACAGAGTTTGGAACTAATTTATTTTATCAAGCACTAATGTCTACTCGGGGCCAAATCTTGTTCACATTATAGACAATATTTAATTTTCTAAAGACTTTTCTGGGAACAGAGTATGGCTATTAAATTTTCTTGCATGTGAACCTTTAATAGTTCATTAGAAGTTTCCTACTCCTTAAGGAGAAAAAAATGGATATAGATTTTGTTTTGTTCAGTTGTCAAAATAATGGAAGAAATCAATTACAAGGAACACCAAAAAAAAGAATATTCTGATTCAAGGTGCAGGATGGAATTCTTCTACTCTACTTGGCACTGGGAAGACCCAGAAGGGTTCTTCTGTCCAGTTTTAGGCACTACACTTAAAGGAAGATACAGATAAATTTTGGAGTCCACAGGAAAGCTACAAAAGTCATTAGTCTAAATATAAGTCATATAAAGAAATGAGAACTGTGGGAAGGGGATGGCAGACTACGA
Organism: Corvus kubaryi; assembly: GCF_017639235.1. Lineage (NCBI taxonomy): Eukaryota > Metazoa > Chordata > Aves > Passeriformes > Corvidae > Corvus > Corvus kubaryi. The sequence continues at coordinate 12,553,240 of NW_024582061.1, read as the reverse complement.
GTCAACAGCCTTCAACTATGTGAAAGACTATGGTGTGACAGGAGGGATAAGCCCATTCTCCATTTCCAACAATACTAAACCAAGATGCAGCAGGCTTAAGCTGCAGCAACAAAATCAGATCAGACCTTGGCGTGGGTTCTCTCATGGAAAGGTAGCAGAGCATTGGAACTGCCTGCAAGAAAACATGAGGAGTATTTTTCTGCACAGGTTTTTGAGAAGAGCTTGATCATGCCACAGGTGGAGAGATGAGTAAGGAGACCTCCCAAGGGCACTCACAACTCTATCTTCTAAGATCATGTGATCTGTAGAGTTTTTTTATTACTCTTTTAATTTATTTGAACTTCATATGCTGGATAATAGCCTTTACTCTTTGTTATTACTACTGCTACTTGAATATACTTGGAGTCAATGCTGCATGCTATTAAAAGTATGCCATCCAAATGCTTTCTTGGTTCTGCTGAGGCGATGCCATAGCAGTGGTAGGACCTTGCTGACAGGCAGAAAAAATTTATAATAAGTAAAACAAATGAAATACCACACTTCCAGACTGATCCCAAAGAACTCCATTAACCGGAAGTTGTGTCAGACCCTTCAACGCCAATAGTTTGAAGGCTGAGACCTTTGTTTTGTTTTACTTTGTATTTCAGCCTACAAAAGAAAAATTAAAGCACATGAGAGAAACCAACGTCTGAAAATGACAATATCTGTCTCTTTATTTTAAGGATATTGCACTGGTCAAGCATTGGTACAGTGAAGGTAGACTTGAGTCTTGCATTTAGTGCTAGGGGTCTACCTGTCTTGTTATATGTAGAGAAGTCCATGTAACATTGTGACCTATGAAGACTCTACTTAATGATACATTCTCAATTGTAATGTCATAAAGTCAACTTTCACCTAGTTGTGGAACTACTAATCTTTACTCCTAATCAGCTGTCATACATGAAATCCCTAATTAGCTTGGTCTTTGCATGTTAAGTGCTTTAATTAGTTAATTTTGAGTTAAATATGTTTCAATTGAATGTTAAAATTAACCCATCAGCCCATAACAGAAATCAAGTTCTGTTATTAGTGTTCTAAATGGTTCAAAGCAGTTTATTTGCACTAGTTCCAGTTAAAATCCCCCAGTTAAAAGTTTCCCAGTTAAAAATCCCTTTTCAAACTTTAAACCACTTGAACACTGTAAGAGTTGTTTCTCCCATGTTCGTTGTCTACTTTTACAAATGTTTTAAGATGTATTAGACGTATTTTAATATTTTTTTAAGGGTTTCTACTTTGCGCCTTAGACCCAGGACCAACTCCAAAACCCCAATTTCTAACAGCCAACAGCTATTTTTAGACCCATCACCCTTATGCTGCAGGCAAGCTCCATGGCAACCTGAATCTTAATGAGGGCATGTGACCACCCTTGTTTCAGCTGTTACTACCCCCCGACAACGACGAGCTATTGGTAGACAGAGATGATCTGTCAAAGGGAAAGTACCAATCACTTTGGACCAAAGGGGTGGGCTGTGGGCAGGCTGTGGGCGGACTGGGGCGGAGCAAAGGCCCTATAAAAGAACAAGCTTCAGCATAGCATAGACCACTGCAGATTTAGCTGTCGTGGGTGCTCGTGCTGGGTACTTAAGCCTTACTCCTATTAAGGAGCCTTTAATAATACTTTTTCTTGACTTTTGGATTAGCTGAAAGTCAGCCCAGCACTGCAAGTTCTTCCACCAGAGGTCCAGTGCTGTCTAGGCCTGAAGATCTCAAATCCCTGCGCTCCTGGGGCATACCTCTTGGGCCACTAGGATCCCAAATTTTTATATTTTTCTAAATTTTATAATTTTTCAATTTTTCCGGTTTTAATAATTTTAATTTTTCTAAGAGTTGTCTCATTCCTCACATCAGCAAAATTGTGAAAGAAGAAGAGAATTGCTTTTTAAAAAAGAATCTCTATCTGTTCAAGATTCTCTGGATCCTTCATGGTCTCTGCAATAAATGTGCATGAGAGAAAGAAAATCTCCATGTTCCTATGGTAAAGTTTCCTGAGCTTTCATGGCTCTGTGGTCTCCTGCATTACAAACCTAATGCTGCACAGAACATAACGTGTTTTGTAAGGAGCCAAGAAATAGTTAGTAGAGCCTATTAATTTTGTAAAAACAGCAATAAAGAATGAAAATGAGCAAAGTTGTCATATGCTTCAGTGAGAAATGGTAGTGATAGCATCAGTGCTGCAGCTGTGGCTTCCTTCAAAACCACTCTGTCCACAGGTAAACCAGAACAGAACACTCCACCAGTGCTGCTCCTTTCATGCACACACACACACACTTTTTTACAAATACACATTTATAAAATATTTTCACTGTCCACTTTATTTTTGGTTGAACACCCACGTCCACACCCTTAAGTCATTAACGTATTTATTCCTTTGTTCCACTGTCTCGTGGGTATTCCTCTAATTCAGTATGTAGGCATTGCAAGGGATTAATAGAACAGAGAGTAAAACATCCAAATCTGTCATCATTCAAGAAGTGGATAATTTCTTTTTATTTTTCCAGATATTCCTCACAGAGTTGTCCATTAAAATAACCACATGAAACCATTCTTCCTTCTAAAGGTAGGTAAGCTTTTGGAAAAGGATTTATTTTTAATCAGTGCTAACAATCTGTTATGGTCTACAGAGTATGAAAGGGATAAATCTTCAGACTGAAGTATAAAAATCTGCTAACCATTACATGGATTTTGAGGCTGTACCTCCAGTTTGCTACTTTGAACACTTGCCCCTTTGCCTGTCTTGAACTGGCTGAGGAATTTCCAGATCTGATGTATCATTAGAAAGAAAGTACTGCATTGGGCACTAATGGTACTGTTTGAAATTCAAACATACTGGGCTTTCTCGACTTGAAAAAGGAAGTATTTCCAAGGAATGCTGGGAATGTATTCAGCCAGAAAATATATTTAATTATATTGAAACTGAATCCTAACTTTATTATAGATGACTACCCTTGCTGATAGCAAAGGACAAAGAAGGATTTAAGGAAAGAATTGCAAAAATATGTTCTAGTGGCATAAGCGCTAAACAAGGTTAAGGGACAAAGGTGCTAAACTTACCATACTTAAGCCACAATAATCTTTCCATTAGTACATAAAAAAAAATCACAACTTTTCATCTCAAGTCATTATGTTGATGGGGCATCTTTGATCTGAAAAAACAGCAATGATCCCAATGGGAAGCAAGACGTGTTTTTGATTTTTACCTGTAAAGTCTAAAATTCCTTAGGTGAAATTCAGTATGAAATGCATCCATGCAATGATGAAGGTGAGTGAATATGTCAACATCTGTGCTTTATTAAAGCTGGACTATTTTTACTAGGCACTGAACCAGAGAGACCAAATGCCCTGATAAAACCAGAAACTCCAGGAAGGGGTCTTTGAAGGTATTTTTTGCTGTCATGTAGCTGAAAAATACATCTTAATGTTATTTTCCTACATGTTTAATATAAGCAGTTTGGCCCACTGCACATGGTGATGCGAAACTGTCGTCTTCGGAAAATGTACAGGGAATGAGACAGATTTTTCTTGCTCACCGTGGGTATCAAATGCATCATGAAAATGTGTTTTCTGATTCTCTGAGTAATGGCATTTCTAATAAAATACATCAAAGTGTGGCTAGGTCCAGAAACCTAAAATAAATAATCGGAAGTATATCTCATTAGGATTAATTACTAGGTTCTTAGGCTTCCAGAGATGCGATTTTTCTGATGAATGAATACTATAAAGTGAATATTTTTAAGTTCAGAATTCAATGAAACTATATGGATCCTGTCACTTGAGTTCCTGTTTAGCACAATGTTTTGCATAGTTAACCATGCTGGAGTTAAGCAGACCCAGCAGAAGGGCAATCAGCATTGCTCTGGAGACACCAGAGATGGTGATTTCACAAAGAGGAAATCCAGCATAAGGCTAGCAGAGAAATGGAAAGTAGAGGGTGTGGAGGCTGCTGGTTTAAGATCCACGTTAGTGGATGGAATCATTCCTCAGTCTAGGTGAGCTTCAAATTAGATCATTCTCACAGTGCAGATGCTCCATTTCAAGAAAGAATAAATGCATCTCTGTGCACAGACAGTAACCAGAGCTTTTTTTCATGGCTGGGGAAACATGAATAAATGTATATTTGTGCATTTTTATCTCAATTCAATTTCCGTGTATTCTTATATGGAAAAATTCAACTTCCATTAGGTTGGCAAGAGGCCACAAAATGAGGTGCCACAGGAAGTACAAAGCACAAAATACAATAAAAATTGCTGGAGACATTCTCACTAAGCTATGCAAAGAAGATCCATTGCAAAAAAAAAAAATCCTTTTGCTTGATATCAATGCAATTACTACTTACGGTATGCTTTTGTGTATTTCCACAGAATTTCTCATGGCTCTTTGAAACTTGCTTATTAGCTATGCTTAGAGAACTATGGCAGACTTGCAAATTCTGTGAGAAAGAAAATAATTTAAAACAAAGGCATTAGAAACCCAAAAGTAAATTACAAACTAATTACAGAAGCACTTTAACACTACATAATTGGATGTGGATGTTACAGTCTGTCCAGAGGTAAAGAGAGGGAATATTAATTCAGTCTTTCACAGTCCAAAGAACTTTTGTCCTATTTCTAGCAAATTGCCCTGATGATAATACAAAAATATAAAACCAAAACCAGAAATTGGTATCAATGTCAGTATAATACTGCCTCTGGAAGTTCAAAGGAAATTCATGACACAATATCAAGCCGGCTTAAGGCCACTGCATTTGATTGCGAGAACCAAAGCTTTCTTTAGCCAGCACAGAGAAATTGTGATCATCTGTGGATCCCTGATACTTTTTCCCCTTGGATTCCCCATTTGAAATACAGGAAGGTAGAAGGTAAAACAAGAAATGGATCTATCATAGTCTTTAATTCCAAACCTCAACCTCACAAGATTCTCCTCATGCACTTAGGCTAGTTGCTGCTTGAATATATATTCATCCCACAGACATCCCATGCAGATTCCAATTCTCCACATCAGTTCAATGAAGATCTGCTACATTCTCCACTTTGAGCAGTAGGTGGATGTGTTTTCACTGAAACCATTGGATCCCTGCAATTGGAAATTCCCCTGGGCTGTAGAGTTCAAAGCCAGACACAGACAATACCAAAGTTCAGGATGGCATATACAATTAAGGAATTGCTGTTGCCATTCTAGAAAACCCTCATCTCTAGTCAGTACAATCACCACAGAATTTTAATTTTTTCCCCCCAGTATTCAAACTTTTCCGAATGTCATGCGCTCTAATATTCCTTTTCTTTCTCCTTGAGCTCTTGGGGTTCATCTCCTTATTGAAGAACCTGTTCCAAAGCTCACCCAGGGCAACAGAAGTCTTGAAGACAGCTTCAAGAAGCAAAACCAGTTGCAGTGCATGTAGGTGTGGTCTTACCTCTTTTCAATATGTTTTCCTGTGTGAGATAATGTCTGCTTTCCCTGTTGCGAACACGTTACTATATTCTATCTCTTCTAACATACCTACTGAGACCTTGTGGATTCCAGTGATATTTTAAGACAGAAGCTCTTAAAGCATAAGTCATGACACATTGCCCGAGGGTCATAAGCCTATTCCCCTGCCCTGCCTCTGTTCTCCCTCTGCAACAGACTTGCTTAGTCATTTGCCAGTAGTCCTGGAATCGCAGCAGCACTCTATAAATCACTGTGCCCATTCCTGCATGTTTACTTTGAAGCCCTGTGGGAGTCAGCCTGCAGGATTGTGGGACACATCCAAGAAGGTCACATAGAAAACAAGCAACTGTGGAGTCACCGTAGGGAGCGAGGATGAGGACACCTCATCACAGTGATTAGCAAGATAGATGACACCAAAGAGCTCATGATCCAGTTCAGTTTTTAAGTGTCCAAGGATCTCTGAAGGACACAGATGGAGGGAGACATATCAAAACTCACTGGGAACAAGCATCACAAAAGCATTTTCTGTGTGGATCTGCCCCTTAGTGGCATACGGGCACAAACCTCCTTGCGAGTCCCTAAGAACTGTGCTCCCTTGTTACTTTTGTAGGTTGTGGAGAAAGGAGGACAAAAAGACATATTTGGAAAACTATGTCTTCCATTTTGATCCTCAGATTATCAAATGGCCAAATGATGAAACCCCTTGCATCTGCCTTAATAGTGCAGGTAGCAAGAAATTCCCCATGCACCAGAGCTGTATGTGCCCAGTTCCTCTGGTGTGATTGGCTGATGACTCCCTGCACACAGGCAACTCCTTGAGATGAATCATGACCTCGGACTCTTAAAAAAAGCTCTTGCATTGTGCCACACAGATATGTGGCATGTAGATGCCAACCAGCAGCAACTTGGATGTCACAGGAGTGGGAAATAAAAAGCCTGACTTCTGCTAAAATGAAATAACATGGATGGAGAAAACAAAGCATGTTGTGCTTGGAACTAAGTCCCGTCTGTGTGCCTGACGCTGAAAATATCTACTTTCACTGGGAAAGCTACTTGCACTTTTCCTTAGGTCTCTAGGGACTTGAATGCAACTTTCTTAACCTGTTGGTACAGACTTATAGCAGAAAAAAGCCAGTGACAGATGATCCTTTGTAGGGTGGTGTGGAAGACAATATGATTTAGGGCAGAGGGATATTAGTGGAGTCTTCTGGCTGTGTCATCCGATAGCTGTACAGACGTCTTTTTGAGGATGGGTTATGCCTGATGTGCTTGTATGGGAACAACTCAGAAGTGAAAACCTTTCAACAGAGCAAGGTCCAGAGAGAGAGGCAATAGCCTAATGTCCCTTCCCACAAACTTTACCTTGTTTATCTCCTTGCATCATCTTGGCTCAAACATTGTTACTACAGCAGCTAAATATTTAAATATTTCAAAATACAGCAGAAACACTGCTGTCCTGGTTTGAATTTTCCTGAAAATGTCTCTACCTACAAGTAGGCTTATCTAGTTCATATTTCAAGATACATTAAAGCTATTGGGGAAATTTATGCAAAGCCAGATCCCACTTTATGAAGTGTGGATCCAGGGCACAACTCCTCTTTTCTGACAAAACTTTCAGAAACACTGAGGATTTCGTTCCAGGAAAATCATGTAAATGTTGCTCTAAGGTGATCACTTTCTACTGCAAAATTATTGGATCCTTACTTAGCTGGTTTTATAATTAAATCATAGGTTCACTGGTGGATCCACTTGTCCTGGTTGTGAGTGTTCTAAAAATAATTTCTGTGAAGAAAAATATGATAAACATGCAACTTTTAATGCCATTTACAGGGTAAAACTGGAGCTGGGCATATGCTAAACAGGAGGTTAAAGTAATTAACTGTGTTGACTGCCAAGTCGAGGCAAGGCTACTGATTGCTGGCAACAACTCAGTAAGCCAGGAGTTATTTTTATGCCTTTTGGCTTGTCAAGAGGATTACATTTAAACTGTTTCTTGAGCTGGGAAAGGTGTAAAAATGGTGTCTCTCTTCAGTAAATCATGCTGAAGTAGAGCAGGTGATCTCAGTGTACAAAAGCACCTAAAAACTAAGAAAGATAATTAGTTTATTTTTAACTGGTGGTCCTGTATCTGATTGTAAATATTGCAGTCCTCAAGCTCCTATGAATGTTAGATTATTTTTATGTTATTTTTAATTAGTTTGGACAATTAGTTGATGTCTTTTTACAGAATTCCTTATATATACAAAATGCTCTTGTGGCCTGGAGTTACTTACTGCTCTCCATAGGCTTTGGTAGATGAACCACAGTAGGAGTAGGGCTGAAAAAGAGGCAGATAGTGCACTGACAGTCATCACAACCGGCCTGACATTAAAGCATTCTTCAAGTGCTGCTGCGGATGTTGGTGGTACAAGCTGGAGGAATTGGTGCATGCAAGGTCAACTCCTCCAGTGCTGAACACAGAAGTTCCTGTATGGATATCCTTACTGCTGCTTATTGAAACAGGCACTATTCTCATCATTTGTGGATTGATGCCTACCAGCAAAGGGAGTGTTTTCAAAGGCTTGTTGATTTAGTGCACACTGCTGTTTTGGGTACTCAGCACTGGAGGAGAGAAGAGTTGGAGAGGGAAGCATCTTTTGTACAATGAGAAGCTGCCCTTTGGTTTCTTAGCTTCCCCAATCCCATTCACTGTTCAAGGCATTGCTCTTTCTAAATATCTGGACCTTAAGGTAAACCCATTATTTTTACCCAGGCAGAAGAGAGACCTTTCCAAAGCCCACAGGGATTATGGCTTCAGCTTGGTGTGTGCTGGGTAGAGCAGGGCACCGCTCACACCAGGCACGCTGCCCATAACCCACCCACGGTAACTTTCCCCTCTCCCAAGGGATGCCGGCCCCTGCTGCTCCCGACACCCGACAGACCCTGCCCAGGAAACAGCAAACAAAGGGCAGCCACAAATCTTCCAAGCAAAGCACGGGACCTGCTCCATGCACACAACCCATTCCCAAGCCATCTCCCCCCTAAGTTCTCAAGTGGGACGGGATTCATACATCCCGTTACTGCACAGGCAGCTTGTTCCCCGGGAGGCTGTGAGAAGACTGCTGGGGGATCACAGGAGCATCCTTTGGCTCCAAGTGCCCCA